>NC_059373.1:3479721-3779721 GCF_019703515.2 Myxocyprinus asiaticus | reverse complement strand
CCAAATTGGCCCGGTTGCTAGGGTGGGTAGAGTCACATGGGGTAACCTCCTCATGGTCGCTATAATGTGGTTCTCGCTCTGCGTGGATGCTGCTGAGAATAGCTGAAGCCTCCACATGCACTAGGTCTCCGCGGTAACGCGCTCAACAAGCCACGTGATAAGATGCGCGGATTGACGGTCTGAGACGTGGAGGCAACTGAGATTCGTCCTCCGCCACCCGGATTGAGGCGAGTCACTACGCCACCACGAGGACTTAGAGCGCTTTGGGAATTGGGCATTCCAAATTGGGGAGAAAATAAATAAATAGGCTAAAATATTTTTGAAAGTATATGCTCATTACAGTATAGAGAATGAGACTTTTATCGCATTACAGTAGGCTACACTCAAAAAATAATTTAAATATTTACTCATTTAAATTTCAAAACAAAATTGCATCAAATTGAACTGATTGATCTTTAATAAAATAAATATAAAAACAAGGTATTTTAAGTTTTATTATTTTAATTTCATTAAACATACAATTCAACTGACGATGGATTGATGAATATGAAATTTAAATGCGGAAATTAAAAAAATAAGCTAATCACTTTTTTTGAGTATGATGACAATTGTGCTTGGGGGTTTTGAATATGTTTTATTGCCATGAAAAGAATGTCACAAAAAACTATGGTCTTAAAAATCAGCTTCATTTTCTTTATGCAGAATATACATTTTAGGGTGAAATGTCATTTCTTAACAGTTTTTGTGAGGTTCGCTCAACATTCAAACCAACATGAGTCTTGTTGAGAATTGTTCAGTGTGTGTGTGTGTGTGTGTGTGTGTGTGTGTGTGTGTGTGTGTAAGAGGGATGGATGAGAACGTCACTCCTCTGGGCTGTGCATGATGAAGGATGACTTCAGCAGGTTCCTGTTTCCAAACCTTTCCCCTATGAGCTGGACTGAGAAGAACACACTTCCCTTCACACAGTAAAACGTTCTCATTCTCCAGACTTCACCATGACATTCAGAGGCGGCTGTCTTCTGCTCCTCGTCCACACCTCACTCCAGCAGAACACTCCCAAAAACAAAAACAAAAAAACACTTCAAAAAAAGGCAAGAATTATTTTATGGTTTCTAATATGAATTTTTGTTCAATAGTAATTTGTTTAACACAAGTTGAAAGCTGGCACTGATATGTTTGAGCTTTAGATATTCAGCAACTCCAGAAGCATGACAGGTCACCTTTTTAGGATCTTATTGATCTTATTAAATCAAATTTTCCATCTGAATTAATTGCATACAATTGTAGGCTGATTCTAAGGGTGTAAAATTAAAACGACAATCATTACAGCATCTTCCCATTCTGAGGAACATACTAAAATAAATGAGTTACAATTATTTTCTGATAACTTTGCAGAACTTACCAGGTTATGTTTAATTACAGGTTTAGGTCAAATTTAAGATTCTGAGAAAAGAGATTTTTTTTTTTTTTTTTTGCACTGGACCAGTGCTACTTGACCTCTCTGGGCATGACAAATAGCACAAAGGGCCTGGAAGAATGATAATTTTGTGTAAAATATTAACAAAGTCAATGCAGTCTGGATGATCTGTTGATACATGGTGTCTGTTGCAGTGACTGTAGCTGAGGAAGGTGTCTGTCATCGGATCGACAACTTGCCCCAGGCCCCTGGAGGTGCACAAAGAGTACAACAGCAGATCAATGACATTGTGGAGGAATTTAATCTTCTGCAAGAACAGCAAGCTCTGCAGACAGGTGAGAACTTCAGTGTTGTTTTTTTCCCCATGAAACTTTATTAAGACACGCTCAGCCATAGCGATGCATAATCTGTGTATTTACTCTAAGATTTCTTAAAGCAAAATTTTTGGAGTCAAAAAATGAGAAGACTCAGATTTTCCAGAATGTTGTCCCAAAGATATGTATGAATGTGGCGTATTGTCCGGATTAGAAATCTTCTGCTTACATAAGACACATGGACACCATGTGCAGCTTTTGATCATTTTTTTTTAATTTTTTTTTTTTTACAGCTTCCTTAATTTCTTTTGGAGAGCATTGAGCCAGATTTCATCCACTGTCTAATGTCAGGAACAAATATTCAGACAAAATTGTGGAGTATTTAATATGTCATAAAAAATTGCACTAATCACATTGACTTATAGGCGGGTCATTGATAAAAAGGTGATAAACATGAGAAGTCTCTTTTAGTTTAATCTAGTTTAAAACATGTCAATTTTGTAGAATGTGATCTTTGGGTCAATTTGGTGTCATACATTTTTGAAAAACATTTATAGCATTTTCTACAATAAATAAATAAATGAATACAAATATTAGTATTTAATAAAAGGTATTAATTTAAAAAATAAAAAGGTATTAAAATACTGAACACATGAGTGTACACAACTTAATCATTAATTTAAATAAAATTTTTAAGAATATCAAAACATTTTCTTTGGGATACCCCATGTGACCTGAACAAAATGTGCCTTTCATAAAAATGTCAAAATATCTGATTTTTAATTTTTAATTTTTTTACTTCACAAAGTTTTGAGGGTTTAAAGTGGTCCTCTCTGTTTCATGACAACAAAATGGCTATCTGCATGTTGGTTACACCACCTGACTTTGATTTGGAGGACAAAAGTTTTTCAAATATATTCTAAAAAAAAATTGTTTTGCTGCTTATTTTTTTTTTTTTTTTTTTTTTGAGAAAATAAAATAAAGATTATTCTTCATTTCTCATGATAACATTTATGTTTTCCAGAATTTCAGCTTTTTTAAAAAAAGAAATTGTATCCCCTGTTCTACCAGTTTGGAATGCCCAATTCCCACTACTTAGTAGGTGGTGGTGCAGTTAATCACCTCAATCTGGGTGGTGGAGGACAAGTCTCTGTTGTCTCTGCTTCTGAGACCGTCTATCTGTGCATCTAATCACATGGCTTGTTGTGCATGACACTGCTGAGACTCACAGCATGTGGGAACCACTTAATCGTGACCACAAGGAGGTTACCCCATGTGACTCTACCCTCCCTAGCAACCAAGCCAATTTGGTTGCTTAGGAGACCTGGCTGGAGTCACTCAGCACACCCTGGATTTGAACTCACGACTCCAGGGATGGTAGTCAGTGTCAATACTTGTTGAGCTACCCAGGACCCCAAGAATTTCATCTTTTAAAGAGACTTTATTATCTTAGATATATTCAGTATTTTAAGCCCTAGAAAAAATGTAAAAACTGAAAACATGTTTGTCACAGTAGAGGTGTATTCAATTAATAGTTTTGTGTGAATTGCATTTTTAATGTGTTTTTGAATAACTTAGTCTGAAAAAAAAAAAGAAAAAAAAGAGTGACGTCATTGACCGAGGCTTGAACTGCATCAAAGCCAAACGTCTCTCTTTGTTGCCTATACATATCAAAGCCATGCATGTCTTTGAGCAAGTGGGTCTTGAACTTGTTTTTATAAGGGATCATATTCTTAACTTTTGTTGCAAGCTATTTTTTCACTGAAGTCTACTTAAGATTTTGTTTACACCAAACAAAGTTACAATTGAGTTTTTCATGACAATTTTCCATCCTCTCTCTGTCTCTTAGAATTAAACAGGTTGTTAATGCTACTGTACCTTTAGGACTTCTACATGTAAACAACCTCTGTTATAACTGGCTAATCTTTGTTTACCATGTTGCTGAAAATTAAATATGTGAGGATATGTAAAAGTGGGTGGTTAATGAACTCATGGTTATGACATACTGTAAATCTTGTGATGATTTCTAACGATGTAACATTTTTGCATCTTGATCTCAATAAATGTTCTGGGCGGACTGTTGGAGTATTCATAGTACAATTAATTTTGTCTATTTCCAAAAAGTGACAAAAAGCCTGTTTTCCAATTATTTGTCCCCTTTACAGACTGCAGACCAAGACTTAACGTGTCTTCACTTCTCTAGTTTGTCCGAGAGGCATCAAGATCCACGGCATGTGCTTTCTGGTGGGCACACTGAAGAAGCGCCATCACGCAACAAATGAATACTGCATCGCCAAGGGAGGCATCCTTAGCACTCCTCTTTCAGTGGACGAAAACACCTAACTCTGCGATTACGTATAGCAGAGCATTGGACCGGATGGTGAAATCTGGCTGGGCATTAACAACATGCAGATGGAGGGCGTGTGGATGGACCAGACCTGCTCAAACATTCGCTACAAGAACTGGAAAGTCCCGCAGCCTGATGGCAGAAGTTTGGAAAACTGCGCCATGCTCGCTGCTGCCTCCGGTGGCAAGTGGCTGGATGAGAACTGCCGCAAGGAGAGCGCATCCTCTGCGAATTCAACATCTTTTGAGTCCATTTGCTGCAGTTTGCTTGACCTTAGCTGTCCTTTCTTTTGCACAATCTATTGGTAGCATTGCCTGCATTGTGTTTGTCCTATAATTGTATATTTTTCTTTTGTAAAGGTTTTGAGGAGAACAAAGATTGTAATTTTTCTTTCCTTTTGAGGAATCACACTCCATAAACAAAAAGGAAAACAGGAGCTGATCTATAATTTCATAAGAATGAACATTGCAATAAAGGAAAAGCACCTAATTTTGGACAACCTCCACTAAGATTTAGACACCAACAAATAAATTAGATAAACGAAGTATTGAACTGTTAATCAGATGTGATGTTAATTTACAAAGAATTATGACCAGCTATGTCCACCCTCATAAAGTCCTGCAAATATTCTTTACTTAGTCTGATCACACTTAGATCACTATACTCTATTATAATACCTGTGAATTTATTTTATGAATCCATGGGATAAACAAACAGAATAGCTCAATTTAAAGGAGACATTTTATTTAATTACATTTTAAAGCAGGAGCCAAATTCACACAGTAAAAACAGACATCCAATGTTTAAACAAAAATGTCCAATAATGAGTCACAACACTTCCACAAGGGAGTTCGGTTCTTGAGCGGCTCCGATAAGAGCGTTAATTCTGTACATTCAAACTAAAAGCCAGTTTAAAAATCTGTAAAACCAAAATTTCAATAAACTATACATGTAAATTACAAGTATCACCACTAGGGCAGTGAGAGAGAGAGTGGCCAACATTTAGCATTGAAAAAAAAAAAAAAAAAAATCACGTGTGCGTGTATGCTTGCAGCTGATGCCATTTTTGTTTCAACACAGAACTGAACACAGAACTCCAACACGAATGTCAAATTGTTTGTAAAACTGTTCTGCAGTTTTTTACGAGAATACTCATACACATTAGCTACTTATCATGTCTGGCTCAGCAAACAAATCCGAGTCTGAATCTGATTGAGGTTTTAATCTGGATTCATCGGCAGACAGACGAATAGGATTTATATCGCCAAAAGTCTTGAAAGTGTTAAACTCGTTTGCCACCATCCTACGATCTTCGAAACCCAAGCTGCTCTGTGGTAGAAGCGGCGTACGAGGCCTCCCAGGCATAAAGGTGCTGGATGGGTTTAGGAAAGACCTGTCCCCTCCTCTTTCTTCCCCTCTGTCCAGCGAATAATCCGCCGGAGAGTCTGTAATCACTGGGGTGGAGTCTGTGGGTCCTGTAAATGGACGGTAAATGTCCACCTGATGTCCATTGCTCCAGGCTCCATCGTCACTGTCCACTGCAGGTTGGTCCTTGTCCAAAAGATGTCCGTACACCATGGGGTCTTCAATGGAGGCGTAGACGTGGGACTCGTTGTCCGCTCTGGTTTTGGGGAAGGTGGCATTACCCGGAAGGAAGGCATTTCCTCTGGGCATAAAGATGGAAGACCTGTTGGCCTTAGGTTTCTTTTTCCTGTAAGTGAGAAGGGTGAACATTTATTCCGAGGGCATTGGGAGCAGACACAATGTCTATTCGTTTCAGCCAAAAATAAATAATGCAAACTAGACATTTTCATAAGACACTTATGCTCAAGCAAAAACCTGCCAACAAAACTTCACTAGAACACTGGATGAAAAAGTTGGACTCACTTGCAAATGACGCAAACTACAATAAGTGCAGTGATTAGCAGGATCAGCAGAACCCCAACTACAGCCAGGATAATTCCTAAGACATTTCCTGTACAGAGAGAAGTGGGAATGATTATTTAGAGCAGAAGCAACCCAATCCATCTTCCATTACAATACTTTTAACAGTAACTTCAACAATAACAAAACTACGTAGACTGTAATCAAGGTGCAAATGCGTAAAAAGTAGGACAAAATCTGAAACTGGAATTTTACTTACTGGTTTCCTTCTGCAGAGTGACCTTTGAGAGCACAGCAAAGCTGCCACTTTTGGGCTCACAGTTGGAAATATTAAGGTAGAAGCTCTGTTGTTGAATGACTGTGTTGGGGACACTTTGATCTTCTCTCCAGGACTGCAATTGCCCATTTGAGCCCAGCGGCCGAATCTCAACTGTGGTGTGCCCTGGGTCACACTTGGGCTTACTGACATTGGTGAACTGCAGCTCTGCCCGGTGCTCTTGAGGAACATTCACGATCCATGAGACAGAGGAAGAAGGATTCATACCATAGGGCCAGTTGGGCGTTGCAAGGTATGTGGTTCCCAAAACAAGTGGAGAAACAGAGTAGACTACATTCTCTGTGTAGAAAGAGAGAGGCCAATGCTTTGAAATTGTCACCTTTCAAAGGGTCAAGGTAAGAATCACCTGGGAAAAATCTGCTTACCTGAGATCTCTGGGCTCAAGGTGATCTTTAAGAAGGGTCCTTTGTCCTGGCTCAGGTCCTTGTTACTTTTGGGCATCGTGGTAATGGAAACATTCGCTTTGATCTGGATTTTTTGGATAGCACCTTCGGCAATGGAGCAAAACTGGCCAATGTTAGAGCCATCACTCTCAGAGACAAGTAGGGATACCCCTTCGTTGCACTCCTTCTCCAGTACAGATTGGTGTAGGTTTCCCTGAGGGGAGGTGAGATCCATAGTGCTCTGATCAGATACACGGAGGAGCCAGGTAAACTGCTGAAGGGGGGCAGGCAGAGTACGGCCCAGCATCGGAATGGTTAGGGTAGTCCCGCTCACTGCACAGGTAGACCCACTCATACAATCTATAATGGAACAAAGAAAGGGGGTTAAGGAGAAAAGCAATCAAAAGCATGTGGCAAGATGAGGAATCGGTGTCTAGACATGCTTTAAGACCCTGTGTACACCTGGTAAGAACATCCATCTTGGGTGATCCAATTCCAAGTGGACAGCCGAGACAGACTTGGTACATTAGTCTTAAAATGTTCTGATTTCATCAAGAATTTCAAGGACACATTAGCATTACACTACAAATGCAATCTGGCCATGTGTCTTTGACCTAACAAAACATGCTTTAAGTGATGGCATTACAATGAATCTCCAAGACACATTGGGCCAAGTTTACACATGCAATTAGCACTGTCTGCTTGTGATCTGATTGCACGAAAGGATGTCTACATCAGGTGTAAACAGGTCTGGAGGCATTTCGAGACCAAAAGGAAGCCACGTCTCTGAGACAGAACGGTGACTATGATTTCACCAAGCGGGTTTGTTCCTGGATCAACATTTGTTATTGGTCCTGGAACAACTTTTCTGCTAAACAAACAAGGCCCCAACCCTAACCATTAACTACCCCTGAAATCACAGGGAGATGACAGGCTAATAAGACTGTTGTTCAAGCTTCAACCCAAGCCCTAGCCCCTACTCTAAACCCTAAAATCTGACTGTGTTGACAACAGTATTGTTCCAGGACCAACAAGGATTCAGAAACTCATCGTACTGGGTGGAATCCCAGTACATGAGATGTTATGGTGGTACTTTGTTTTTCAAGATCACATTTATTGTGGCACTCCATTGAGAATGGGTACAGCATTTGTGCATTCCTTTGATCACCATCTCACAGTTTCCTAGTTACCTATAGTTTTAGTGCCCGTCAGCTGCAGTTCCTCAACAGGGCAGTCGAGGAAGGACAAGTCAGCTTTGGTTCCCGCAGGTACCACTATCTTCTCCTGCACCACCGAGTTCATACTCATTTCACAGTAAGACTTCGGATTTTTATTTTCTATTTGGAGGCTCAATCCCTCCTCGTTCTGGAGATCCAAGGTGCAAAGATCTGAACAGAATACAGAGACAGAAAATATGTAATTTCTCCACAACTCTGAAACATGACTTATTCAAATTATTGATACGAAACTAACCCAAAAAATTAGAGATGCACACTATATCAGGACTATATCGGTCCATCATGCCTTTTAGTTTAGACGCATCAGTATTGGCCAGAAATTTTCTATGTGTGCATCCCTACTAAAAAAGTCCCAACTCTAAAAATATTTATTTAAATGAAACCCTGTTAAAAAGCTGTGTGCTGTAGTTTTTCTTACATGGGCTCCCACTCCGGAACACAGACACTCTGAAGTTCAATGAAAGCCCTTTTGTCCCTTTCTTTTGATCACAATTGGCCAAAGTCAGGCTAAAATCTCCCTGTTTATTGGCCGGCTGGTCATCCTTTAAGGTCTTTGTAAGTACAGTCTTATCCCCCAGTGTGTACTCAAGTGACAGAGCCCTCTTCTGGCATTCAGGTGCAGCGTAATCTTGAAAGAGGATGCTAAAATTGTGCATAGGCTCAACAGCAAAGTTCCACTTTATTCTTTCGTCGCTGAAGAGGCCTATAGCGTAGTTTGGTGTGAAGTAGTCTGTAAATGACTGTCCTCTTGGCAGCTTGGCATCCACCTCAACCAACGCTGGTGATGCAGAGTATGAGAAATAAAGCAAGTAATATTGAATGGCCCCCAAAATGTAATTAAATCAACTTAGCCTTTGTAAGCATTTTCTAAATTATTATTTCTTACCTTTTGTCTCTGCTCCAATGGACACTTTAAAGTCAGATGGGTTCAGGTCTGTGCCTTTGGGAACATTCAAAGATACACGTCCTTTATAGAGGACCTGGATACGACTGATAGTACCGTTCCGACAAAACGTGCCAATAGGGGTAGGTCCTGTGCGCTGGTATGTAATGAGAGTGTATGTGTGCTTGTTTGGACAAGGTTCTGAAGGCTTGATCTGCCTCATTCCTGGGGCTGGGAAGTCCAGCTGGACCGTCTTGGATGACTGAACCTTCAGGTCCCAAGTGAATGTTCTAGTGAACTCTAGGAATCGGGTAGAATCTGGATGTACGGCATCGATGTTGTTGCAGCTCGTTACCGTGCAATCTATGATTTAAATAAATAATGTAACAGGGAACAGCTAATCACAACTAAAATTGGAACAGGTGATTTTTATAAATTCTAGGGCTTATAACCCTACTAAAGACTGATTGGATGAACCACATTCAAAGGTGTTGGATAACACCCAATATATGGGACAGCTGTGTCAGCACTTCAGTTGAGTTTTATGTTTATGCATCAAGTTGCAACATTGCTTAGTAACCATAAGCAGCCTACAGTTAGTATAGTGCACTATATTTCTTGACAACAATAAGAATGGTTGATTCTGACAGAGATTAATAATAAATGTAACTATTTATTGAACACTGGTGTTTTTTTTTGTTGTTGTTGTTTTGTTTTTGTTTTTTTTGTTTTTTTATCACCTCACTGAGTTACTTGACCATAGAAAGGGTTGTGCTCACCGATTTCTTGGTTGATTTCCACAGTAAAGACATCACCCGGTTGGGAGCAGTTGAAATTCACAGTGGTGGTTTGAGGTTCTGTAAGTCTCAGTATTGAGTTACAGGTTTGAGATGGGCCTTCACCCTTACAAACACTGCAGTCTGCTGCCTGAGCAGCTTTCTTACTGAAGATCACTATGGTCCCGGGGTCAGGGGTCACCTCTATTTTATGACACTCTGCAAAAAAATAAATAAACAATAAATAAACAAATAGCTTAAGAAACACCATTACAGACCCTTTGAAGACTAAAAGGAATAGTTCACCTAGAATTCAAAATTTAAAACTCCCCAACCAATAAAATATAAGCTTTTAAGTCATGTGTTTTGAACTTGTATTCCAAATAAAAAGCTTCATTGTGTAAATGGACCTTTAATCTGTGATTGGTTTTGATTTTTCATTTCGCTCTTGGTGTAAATGGACCTTTCAACAATGACTGACACAAATAGCGGTGTAACAGGAAGATACACTATGCAAAAACAATGCAAAACCCTCCTGTCAGATTGTCTCAAAAGCACTATTTTGTTCTATTTTAGATTTTTATTTGTTCTCTATTTTGATTACTACTCCAAAAAAAAGCAACTTTATCACAATCTGGCACATTATTTAAAAATAAAATGCACAAAATGAACAACATGTATAGATTAAATATTAGACAATATCTGTTTCGTAAACCTTTAAAATAAATGTAAATTATATTTATTTTACATAAGTAATTTTATCAATAAATTCTATGTATTATATATTATCAATTATATTTTTCTTGCAATGACATACACATTGAGATGTGGTGCTCAAGTAGGCAATGCAAGTTACAATTTGGCATGCAAGATGAAAAATATATATATTGAGGGAAAAGCAGCGTCACATACTGTACACACACCTGCTCTAAGCAAAATTATAAAGGCCTACCAAAAAACTAAAATTTTATATAATATAGGGCCTAAGACTAAAATTAAGGCATGCTTTTTAATCTAATTATTAATCTTATTATTCATTATAATCGCAGAATGAGGACTTTAATAAAAAAAAATTTGTTATAGCATACTTTTCTGTAAAGCTGCTTTGAAATCATGTGTGTTGTGAAAAGCGCTATACAAATAAATATGACTTGACTAAATATAAAAAATATGATATATATTCTGAAAAGCATTATTTTATATTACCATACCCTTCAAATGCTGAGTACATTTTTGTTGAGATCTTGCACAGCACTCATTAGAAGGACACTCATAAGTTTGATTTTGATTGCACAAATGTAACTAACTGAATTTCAACAAGCCACAAGTAACCCAGCCGAATGTG
The DNA here is from genome assembly GCF_019703515.2 of Myxocyprinus asiaticus. Lineage (NCBI taxonomy): Eukaryota > Metazoa > Chordata > Actinopteri > Cypriniformes > Catostomidae > Myxocyprinus > Myxocyprinus asiaticus. The sequence goes on along the minus strand of NC_059373.1, from coordinate 3,768,797 downwards.
AACCTGCTCACTGGATCATATTACCCCAAATGAATGACTACAACGTTACTGCAAATATTTACTTATGTTTGTGACAACAACACTGGATATACAGTTGTGCTCAAAAGTTTGCATACCCTGGCAGAAATTGTGACATTTAGGCATTGATTTTGAAAATATGACTGATCATGCAAAAAACTGTCTTTTATTTAAGGATAGTGATCATATTAAGCCATTTATTATCACATAGTTGTTTGGCTCGTTTTTAAATCATAATGATAACATAAATCACCCAAATGGCCCTGATCAAAAGTTTACATACCCTTGAATGTTTGGCCTTGTTACAGGCACACAAGGTGACACACACAGGTTTAAATGGCAATTAAAGGTTAATTTCCCACACCTGTGGCTTTTTAAATTGCAATTAGTGTCTGTGTATAAATAGTCAGTGAGTTTGTTAGCTCTCACGTGGATGCACTGAGCAGGCTAGATACTGAGCCATGGGGAGCAGAAAAGAACTGTCAAAAGACCTGCGTAACAAGGTAATGGAACTTTATAAAGATGGAAAAGGATATAAAAAGATATCCAAAGCCTTGAAAATGCCAATCAGTACTGTTCAATCACTTATTAAGAAGTGGAAAATTCGGGGATCTCTTGATACCAAGCCAAGGTCAGGTAGACCAAGAAAGATTTCAGCCACAACTGTCAGAAGAATTGTTCGGGATACAAAGAAAAACCCACAGGTAACCTCAGGAGAAATACAGGCTGCTCTGGAAAAAGATGGTGTGGTTGTTTCAAGGAGCACAATATGATGATACTTGAACAAAAATGAGCTGCACGGTCGAGTTGCCAGAAAGAAGCCTTTACTGCGCCACTGCCACAAAAAAGCCCGGATACAATATGCCCGACAACACCTTGACACGTCTCAAAGCTTCTGGCACACTGTAATTTGGAGAGACGAGACCAAAATAGAGCTTTATGGTCACAATCATAAGCGCTATGTTTGGAGAGGGGTCAACAAGGCCTATAGTGAAAAGAATACCATCCCCACTGTGAAGCATGGTGGTGGCTCACTGATGTTTTGGGGGTGTGTGAGCTCTAAAGGCACGGGGAATCTTGTGAAAATTGATGGCAAGATGAATGTAGCATGTTATCAGAAAATACTGGCAGACAATTTGCATTCTTCTGCACGAAAGCTGCGCATGGGACGCTCTTGGACTTTCCAGCACGACAGTGACCCTAAGCACAAGGTCAAGTTGACCCTCCAGTGGTTACAGCAGAAAAAGGTGAAGGTTCTGGAGTGGCCATCACAGTCTCCTGACCTTAATATCATCGAGCCACTCTGGGGAGATCTCAAACGTGCGGTTCATGCAAGATGACCAAAGACTTTGCATGACCTGGAGGCATTTTGCCAAGACGAATGGGCAGCTACACCACCTGCAAGAATTTGGGGCCTCATAGACAACTACTACAAAAGACTGCACGCTGTCATTGATGCTAAAGGGGGCAACACACAGTATTACGAACTAAGGGTATGCAGACTTTTGAACAGGAGTCATTTCATTTTATTCTTTGTTGCCATGTTTTGTTTTATGATTGTGCCATTCTGTTATAACCTACAGTTGAATATGAATCCCATAAGAAATAAAAGAAATGTGTTTTGCCTGCTCACTCATGTTTTCTTTAAAAATGGTACATATATTACCAATTCTCCAAGGGTACGCAAACTTTTGAGCACAACTGTAACTCAGCTGACACACCCCTTCGGCCAACTTTCATCCATGGTGAACCAGCATCGTCAACCATCAACATGATGTAATTAACCGTGATATTTGTTTATACCGACATAACTGTTAAACAACAGTCTAAGGGGAAGATACACGATGCAAAACCCACCTGTCAGTTTGTGTCAAAGGAGCTGACTTATTTTAGATATCCACTATTTCATAAATTTTCAGATTTTAAAAACAACTTCACCATGATCTGACAAATTATGCATTTGAAAATAAAATGCACAAAACACATAACATATTGAGATTAGACATTAGTAAAAATAAATACAAATACAAAATAAACTCAAACTAGCTCTAAAATGTTTTTGAATTCTCATAAAAATATGCAAAGCTTAAAAACATTTTTGTTTGTTTAAAAAAAATCACTTTTCTCATGGTTTTAATGGTGTAGAATTACAATGCCAACCAATTCATCAACAACACTTTGAAGGTCACTCTCTCTGACACTTCGAAAGTGAAAGTTCATTGTACCAAAAGCTTAAATGTCAATAGAAAAGCAAACAGAAGCACTGCAGTTGACATTTTCATCTACGCATTTCAGTTTATAAAGGAAAAGCCTTATGTTTTAACCTCCCTGCCCAAAAGCATGTTTCAACAAACCGCCCTCCATTTGTACAGTAACAGATTGTTGGTCAATAATTAACAGTTAGTTGTCAGTGCAGCTGCCATAAATGCAAATTACACTGTTAAATAGTAGGCCATGAGGGAGGACCAACTTCAGATCTGTTGATAAGACCATTACACAGATTAGTACATTTATATGCATATTAATATAAACAACAAAATATAAACATCCAGCATGCATTTGCATGGGTTCAATTACATTAATTATCAATAAATCTCAATATATTCATGCACCTTTCTTTAAACCAACAAACTCTCTAAATAGGTCCTCAAACTGTCAAATCACTGTGTTTTTATCTTTTAATCACTTTATATAAAATATATTTAAAAAACATTATATATATCTACATTACTAATCAAATTAAAACCTAATAAACTATTTAAAAAAAAAAAAAGGGGAAAATGAGAGTTGAAAGCATGTTTAAAAACTCGTGCATTCATATGTTGGAGTGTTTGGGGTGGTGCTTTCACGCACAGCTCACCTGAGTTTTTGTGAATCTCCAATAAAATCAATGCAATGATCACTGGAACCAGAGACGAGCCCATAATTCCGCTTAGATCTTCCTAAAATGTCCCAAATAAAATATATATTAAAAAAGATTCCTCGTTTGTTTTAAATCCTTGCATCCTGCATGTTGGATTGAGTTTGTAAAACAGCACAGTCGCTTCCTGATTCCTGTTACCTGATACCTGTTGTGCGCAAAGGGCGTGTGCGTTTGTGCGCGCGCGCACGCTACCTGTCCAAACATGCGTTCAGAAGTATAGAACAACAGGTAAAGTGATTGCGTTATTCAAGAAACACTTTTACTTACAATAAGCGACGTGAATCTGATGGATACCCACCTGAATTAACTTAATAATCACACAAATCAGTCAAAATCCGATTCACCAATACAGCTCAAGCCATAAAAAGCACGACACGCTATATTTTACTCATTGTTCACATTTATAAGACAGACTGGCATCCTTCCCTGAGGATAGCACTTAATATTCAAGAGCCAAGCGTTTTCAAATGGAACGTTTCCAAAGAACGTCAACATGAATGTGTTAATATTCATGAGCCGAGCGGTTTCAAATGGAACGTTACCAAAGAACGTCAACATTAATGTGTTAATATTCATGAGCCGAGCGGTTTCAAATGGAACGTTACCAAAGAACGTCAACATTAATGTGTTAATATTCATGAGCCAAGCGTTTCTCATTGGAAGGCTAACAAAGAACGTCACCATGGATGAGTTAATATTTATGAGTCAAGCTAGACTTTAAAAACTGATTTATTTGCATTTATTGTGTCTCTTAAATGTATTAATAATAAAAAATCAAAATATACTATCTCATTTGAAAAATAGTTGAATATAATTGAAAAATATGTATTTTAAGTGCTTATTTATTTATTTGTTTATTTGTTTATTTATGTAATTATTTGTGGTCTTCACTGTAACTGGTACTCTTATATGGGTGTCTTTGGTTGTATGTGTATTGTTCTGCAATAATATATATATATATATATATATATATATATATATATATATATATATATATATATATAATTTAAAAATAAAAAACTAAAAGATAATGTGAAGGCTACAGCACAAACCAGCAGCATGAGTCTTAATAATAAAAAATACAAATAAATAAATGAATAAATAAATGAATAAATAAAAGGCATGTCTTTTTACTGTTTAAGGTTGATCAGATTACAAAAAATAAATGTAAACATTTAAAAAAAATGTCAAGCATTTTATTTTTATTTTTTGTATTGAAATAATTTGTACAGGATGATGACAATCGTAAAAACACTTAGCTTTGGATGACAGCCATAAACAAAATTTTTTCTTAAAAACCATTTAAAAAAAAAAACAAGAAAAGACACATCATGAGGTGTTCATGACTTTTCATATTAATTAGCTGTTTTCATGTTTTTTAATTTTGTAATTTGTATTTTTTATGAATGTTTTTTTAGTGATTTAAGAGTAAAAAACATTGACACAAAACAATTCAAACAGAATTTTAATGACTTACAAAGTTAGTTCTGAGTCACCGTTGTTATTTTTTTTTTTTTTTTGTCCCACACCTTTCTGACCTCAGCAAGACTGAATTCATGAGCCAAGCCTTTATTGGACATAATTTCTCCTGCAGGTAGTTCTTGCAGAAGTTGTGGCCTGACATTTCTGCGCAATGTACATTACAATGAAATCAGAATATATTTTAAAAGATTGCTGCAGTCTTTAATTGTGACACTAGCTTGAAAATGACATGTACTGTACATAAATACAGGGTTTTGGTTTCTACTGTAAACCTAACCTTAGATTTTATTTTGTTGATTTTTAAAAATGTTTCATTTCATTATTAAAAAATAAAAAGGCTTGAATGTGATTAAAATGGTGTATGCCTTTTATTTATTAATGTATTTATTTGAATTAATATTGTTATAAATGTGGTCTTGTATACTCTGTTAAAAATGTTTCCTCCTGTCTGTGAATGCAAATGCTTTCCACTTACTATCTGTAAATGTGTTTTCATGTAATGATCCACATATGCCTTTTAAGACAAGAGCATTTCTGTCAACAGCCTAAAGGCACTTACAGTACTTTAATAAGGGAAAAGTCACAAAGCATGATAGATAATAGCTTACATAACTCATCCAACAGGTATCACAGCCAACATACTTTCATACTGTTTATTTCTAATGTCTCCTGCCACACATTTCTACTTAATACTATTATGAATGCATTACCGTTGCAGCTATGAAACACTGTGACTTCAGGAAATACATTATTGAAAAACATTTCTATCAAAAAGGGAGGAGCAACTGATAGTACATTAAAGTGTCTGAATAGAAAATCATCCCATTAATGGACTTTGGACTTTGAGCCTTGTGGTTACAAATTTTGACGCCATACAGGAAGGAGCCCTAAACGGACGGCTTTTTTTCAATGTCTTACACATTAAAACCCACTCTACAATCAAAACATCCAACACCATTGTCATTTTCCAAAAGAAAGATATGTTTCGCAAAACAATAAATAATTCACAAAAGTCTCACATCGGATGATCTTTTTTAACTTTTTTGCTAGTTATCAACAATCATCACAATTACACTCCAAAAAACTCATTTAAGATGAACACATTTCAATTTAATAACAAAATTCCATCAAATTGATTCGTGTAAATAAATTAAAAAAAAAAAAAAATTCTTTATTTTTTAATTTAGTTAAAAGTGCACAATTTGATGGAATTTTATGACACAAAAATTTGCACAATTTTAAAATATGCAAAAATATATATTTAAATGTATTCATCATCAAACATACTAAAACATTTTCTAACAACTAAGAAGCATTTCCTCAAAAGAAGTGCAATTTTACCAACATTATAAACCAAAACTGTTTAATCACCAAATGTTTGAAATTTAGACTATTGACAAGTAAAAACCGATATATCAGTCTACCTCTAATATATATATATATACTGTATATATACACCGATCAGTCACAACATTAAAACCACCTACCTAATATTGTGTAGGTCCCCCTCGTGCCGCCAAATCAGTGCCAACAATTGTACAGAGTGGTTATCTGAGTTACTGTAGACTTTGTCAGTTCAAACCAGTCTGGCCATTCTCTGTTGACCTCTCTCATCAACAAGACATTTCCATCCACAGAACTGCCGCTCACTGGATGTTTTTTGTTTTTGGCACCATTTGGAGTAAATTCTAGAGACTGTTGTGTGTGAAAATCCCAGGAGATCAGCAGTTACAGATATACTCAAACCAGCCCATCTGGCACCAACAATCATGCCACACATTTTTCCCCATTCTGATGGTTGATGTGAACATAAACTGAAGCTCCTGACCCGTATCTGCTTGATTTTATGCACTGCTGCCACACGATTGGCTGATTAGATAATCACATGGATTATTGTTGGTGCCAGATGTCTGGTTTGAGTATTTCGGTAACTGCTATATGATATCATATTTATCCATCAAGACCTTCACAGCGTCCCCCCCTCCCTCTCTATCTCTCTCTCTCTCTCTCTCTCTCTCTCTCTCTCTCACACACACACACACATGCTATAATACATATAAATACACCCTCACACACTAGAGAATTCACAGTATGTTCTCCACTTACAGTCAGAGATAGAGTCTGTCTACACGCAGAAGTTCACGAGTCTTTACTGTTCTTGTCCACATCGCACAGAAAATGGACACAAACGCTCTATGCTTTGGTAAGATCCATGTCTGTTATGAATCTAAATGTGTATTGTGACCATGTTTGAAGTGGTAAACTAAAGAATTGTTCATGATACAATATGACAGTTCTGTGAAACTCTGTTACTGTAACTGCAATAATGCCTCTAAAAGTACATATGCAAAAATAATTTTGTAAAAGTTTCATGCAAAAGTACTAACAATCATTTTCATTTCTTAACAATGTGATCTTGTCACTTTGTTTCAGGGATGTGCACAGACATTTTGTGGGGCAGGGGCTCTAAACTCTTTTGGGGGGGGGGGGGGTTGGGCAGGGGGTGTAGGTTGTAAGGGGTGTACATTCTCCGCTGGACTAGGTGGGTGCGCGTGCGAGACCTCAATTTCTTTTTCACTATATTATTGTTTTGTTTTTGTTTTGCCATGTGTTACATTTTAATCACAATATAATGCTCAATTAGTAGTCAAAAATGTGATTAAATTATTGTGTATTCATAATTATTTTCCAAAATATGCTAAAGACGAAAATATAAATGCTGGGATAATTTGCATTACAAAAAAAAAAAAAAAAAAACTGGTTCAAAAACTTAATTGTGGCTAAGAAAGAAATGCATACAGAAGAATGCACAGCTGTAAGAAGATTGAAAATCTTTTCCTAATGTTCTTTGTATTTCTGGAGTACAAGGAGCTTTGGTTCATAAAGAGAAAAATAATACTGTTGTTCCATTAATTATTGAGCCAATATGAATAAGCGATAACATATTGTCTGACTTTATGCAAACTAACACAAACACACGGTATAGACCAGGCCCAGACAGTGCTCACTTGACTGAACACTGGAACACTGCTCTGTGGGTGGGACACCTCAGGAAAAGAGCAGGAGCTCGAGCCCCTTTAGGCTGCCACCCCCTCTGCACGTGCTTGCTTTGTCAATACAATTTAAGCTCAGTTAACAGCATTTATGGCACAACATTGATTTCCACATCACATAATTTCGACTTTTCGCCCCTCATTTATAAAAAACAAAACAAAATGTGGCTACAGTGAGACGCTTATAATGGAAGTGAATGGGGCCGAGTCCATAAATGCTAAAATAGTTTCAAAAGTATAGCCACAAGATGTAAACATTACCAGTAAACATATTAGCATGATTTTAGTGTGATTAACTTGCTTATTAAACTTATATGTGTAAACTTACTGTATATCCAAAACAGGGTTTCATTGTCATTATATTGGATATAACTTTATATAGATAAAATTAGTCAATGATTTTGTCACACTAAAATCATGTAAACACGTATATTTTTATGCCTAGTGGCGAAACTTTGGAAACCATGCCTATTGTAACATTTATGGACTGGCCCCATTCGCTGTCATTGTAAGTGGCTCACTGTAACCATGATTTTTGAGTAAATAAATAAATAAATAAATAAATAAAAAATATATATATATATATAGCAGTATATACAGTATTTATTATTGTTATTTTTTTTGTGGAAATCAACATTAAAGGGATAGTTCACCCAAAAATGAAAATTCTCTCATCATATCAGAACACAAGCGATGATTTTCAAAAGAATATTTCAGCTCGGTTGGTCTTCACAATGCAAGTAAATAGTGACCAGAACTCAGAAGGTCCAAAAAGCACATAAAGGCAGCATAAAAGTAATCCATGAGACTCCAGTGGTTAAATCCTTGTATTCTGAAGCAAAATGATGGTTGTGGGTGAGGATCAATATTTAAGTCCTTTTTCGCTGTAAATCTACACTTTTACTTTCACATTCAGCCACCTAATGGTTGGGGCTGGTCAGATGTGGAGATTTTATATAAAGTATAAAAGGACTTAAATATTGATCTGTTTCTCATCCACACTCATCATATCTCTTCTGAACACATGGATTTAACCACTAGAGTCATATCAATTACTACTAAGCTGTCTTTATGTCTTTTATGGACCCTCTGAATTCTGGTCACCATTCACTTGCATTGTATGGACCTACAGAGCTGAGATATTCTTCTAAAATCTTCATTGGTGTTCTGCAGAAGAAAGAAAGTCACACACATCTGGGATGGCATGAGGGTGAGGAAATGATGAGAATTTTGAGTTTTGGGTGAACTATCCCTATAAGCATCAAAGACTGTCTTTTAACTTTAGCCTTAACTTTTAAAAAAACTGATGAAATTTAAAAAACAGTTTTTCTCATTAAAGTAAATTTGATGTATAAACCTTGAAAATCAACATATTTAATACATTTTCTCAATGTTTTACTACACTCCTAAAAATGTTACTGTTTAGGGTACAATGGCCGTGACAGGGGTGGTTACCTTCTTGTTGGTACATATTTGTACCCTTAATGAGACAAAAAGTTATGTTTTTTTTTCTCATAAAAATGTACATTTAAAGGTACATCATAGGTCCTTATGGCACAATTATGTACCCAAAATGAGTTGTACATTTTTACTAGATTCAGAAAAAGTCCCCTGAGTGTACCACCACAATGACAGCCCTTTCACCTTAAACAGTAACTTTTTCTTCTTATTGTACAAGCTTGATATGATTGCCTCATTAGCTCTGTATGAATGATATACATTACATATACACACACACTTAAGTACTTAAATATACAGTACTTAAGTATGTATAATAAGTCAAATATTTAAGAAGGATAGCCAGCACAATGTGTACATAGAATGTCTACTGAAATGAAGGATTAACAAGTGTTACAATCTGTTATGTTTTGTCACAGGTACTTGTGTGAAGTGCACAGGAGACATTTACAGAGCAGATCAGGCATGTCAAGCCATGGGAGAACTGTATCATGATCGCTGCTTTACCTGCTTTACCTGCAGTAAGACTTCACAACTATTATGGCAGATCAGAAATGACAATATAACACAATGCTGATGACATTTGAGTTTACACACACACAAAAAAGTACTTTGGACATGTACCATGGTATACTTTGAAGCACCTTGGAGTACCATGTAAACAATACAATATAAATATGGTGAGCATTCAGAACCATGGTATATATCAAAGTATCATGGTACAACCATCTGATACCATAACTTTATCATGGTACCACCACTGAAATTTTCTGAAAGGATATTACAGACGAGTTACAGCTAATATTGCTTGTAATGACATTTGACATTTCATTTTGTATGCGCGAACATGCAAACTTATACACAAACACACATCATGAAACTGAAAATCTCATCCGTGCGTTTTTTTTTTCTCACCTAGGCAAAAAACTTTGTGGAAAGCCATTTTATTACTTTTCTGGAAGTGTGTACTGTGAGGAAGATTATTTGGTTGGTGTCTTTATTTGTTATTTCTTGCACTTAAAACATAGTTTTTGCAATTTACAACAATCAATTATTAATAATCAATTATTTATCTTTTATAGTATTCCAGCGTCAAGCACTTTGCAGAGGTCTGCACTTTCTGTGGTTACTTAATCACAGATATGGTCAGCCAAAATATAATTTTCTTCAGTGTATAATCAGTATTTTTTTGGTGGTTTCCTCACATTCCATTAGCACTGTTATCCTGATGACCTATGACCTTGTGTAGGTTCTCCAGGCATTGGGAAAGTCCTTCCATCCCGACTGTTTCCGCTGTGTCGTCTGTAATGAGAAGCTTGAGGGAAAGCCATTTAGTGTCGACACACAAAACAAGATATATTGTGTGAAAGATTACCAGAGGTAAACAAAAGAGAGACATTTCCTATCAAATTCTTCCAACATCAAATTATCTAAACTATGCTACTGTAACTGGTCCTGCTCGACCTGCTCAGAACGGGATTCGCACCGGCGTCTCCGACATGGGAGGCGGGCGCGCTAACGAGGAGGCTAAAGGCTACAGCGTCAGTCGCTAGTGCGCCTCTTGAGGCCAGGGGAGTGAGGTTTAAACACTGCACAGCTATCACGTACCAGCTAGCTGCTGTTACGCTCACTCCCATCCGGGTCACGGCACCACTGTAACCAGTCCTGCTCGACCCACTCCGAGCGGGATTCAAACCAGCGTCAGCTGGCATGGGAGGCGTGCGCGCAAACGAGGAGGCTAAATGATACAGCATCTAGCGTCAGTCGCTAGTGTGCCTCTTGAAGCCAGAGGTGTGAGCTTTATCCACTGCACAGCTATCACATACCAGCTGGCTTCCATTACACTATTCATATTATCTTTATAGCTCTTACTGTATGTCAAAAACTGCCTTGTTTGTTTATTTTCATTTTTCATATGGAATTTTAAGAGAAACATCTTTAAGTTATCTCCTGAGCTTTCATAGAGCAAACTTTGAGCAATTATACTTTCCTCTGAGAAAGGATTAAAATATTACAAATATTAAAATCTAAATATTAAAATATCATCTATAAGCTTTTAACATTCCCACCTTTATCCAGTGATTCTTGAAAGCATTATTGTTTGTTCTATAACACTATATTTATCGAACAGGTTTCTGGCTCAAATCTGTGCAATGTGTGGACAGCTCATCCTTCCCACTGAGGTTCATTTCCATATGTTTATTTTGGGAAAATTGTGCATCATATTGAAACTCACATTTGGCCCTTGGACCAGTTATTTGTCTGAAAGTTTGCTTTATGTTTGTTTACGTCAACAGGGTTCAAACGAGATTGTACGGGTGGTCTCTATGGGCAGAAGCTACCATGTGGGTTGCTTTGATGGGAAAAGCAACATTTGATCACTGTATATTCGACTCTGACTGAAAGAGCTCTATTTGCGATTTCGTTTTTGAAGGAGAACTTTACAAAAGGCAATTGATTCTGAAAATAATGAAGTATTGTGCTGCTTGAAATAAGAATTAATAGAATCAAAGCCCCACAGAGAACTTGTAGAAATCTACACTCTGTAATTTATTTTATTTTAATTTAATTTCCAGTGTGATGTAAGAGGAAGGATATTTACTTATCTGTATTCATATTTATTTATATAGTAATATCATCTGAATCCAGTCTTTTAATTTGTAATTTAATATATCAAATAAAATGAACTTTGCAATATACCTTTTTTTAAATGTAAATGATGTTAAAATCCTCTTAAAGAAATGGGAGCAATCTTTCTTCCAAACAAACAACTAAACAAGGTATTGTGCTTTTGTCTTTATATTGTGCTTTCTTGTGTTGTGTTTTGTTTATGTTGTATTTTGTTCTGCTTTGTTTCGGATATTTTGGGTAGCAGACAAATAACACGGACAACAACTTTTTTAACATCAAGTTTTTTTTTAGTTTGGTTAAAATGTAAATAATAATAATAATAATAATAATAATAATAAAAGAGTATGTTTTAAATTGCCGGTGTTATGGATCAACTGGGGATCATGTTAACTGGGAGTGTGCACGTGAATAATTTTACTTGCATTTTCAGTAGATTCGTTCAATGTAAATTGTCAAGTAGCCAAGAAAAGGTGTTTTACACATCATAAAAAATGTTGGTATCATTATTAAATACATTTTTTTCATCGATGTCTGTTCTAATGAATTTGACACAGTTTTAGAGCGTTAAGCTAAGCTAAAAGCTACACTTCAGAGAAAGTAGCAAGTTACACTACAAGCTACATGTCAAAAGTAGCTTGCTACATTTAAGCTACTTCATATCTTTTTTCAACTGCAGATGCACGGAGCATACTGTCATAGACAAAGCACTTAAAAGACGTATTCACATGATGTTTATCAAAGTCTTGGTACAGTATATTACAGTTTAGTGCAATACAAGTATACAGTATGGTGCAATGTGCACGTAAAAAAAACAGCAAACAAAATATGTGAATTCATATTTATGCTACTTATACAAACCTATGTGTACAACATTTCAAGTCACTATTTATATTTTATTTTATCACTACATTATATTTTTCAGATTTAGACTACTACCTCTACAAACCCATAGCCATTTAAACATAATTTCATTTGCACATTTCGGTATAAAAACTCTGCGTACATACGGTATACTATTCATCTATATATTCATCTATACAATACAGAAATACAGCAGCTAGACACAGAATTACAGGATATATCATCAGAGGCAAAATGTCTTGTGTGTGTGTGTGTGTGTGTGTGTGTGTGTGAGAGAGAGAGAGAGAGAGAGAGAGAGAGAGCACATCTGGGCAATAACAATGTGATTTCTGATGGTATCAGATGGTAATACGATGGTATTTTGATATACAATTACCATATTTATGTACCATTCTGTATTTACATGGTGCTTCAAAGTACTTCAAAGTATACCATGTTACTACCATGGTACTTCGCTATATGATTACCATATTCATATAGCCTACCTTTGTATTAACATGGTGTCCAGGGGGCCTGGGTAGCTCAGCGAGTATTGATGCTGACTACCACCCCCGGAGTCGCGAGTTCGAATCACCCCCAGGGCGTGCTGAGTGACTCCAGACAGGTCTCCTAAGCAACGAAATTGGCCCAGTTGCTAGGGAGGGTAGAGTCACATGGGGTAACCTCCTCATGGTTCTCGATCTCAGTGGGGCGCGTGGTAAGTTGTGCATGGATCGCAGAGAGTAGCATGAGCCTCCACATGCTGGGAGTCTCTGCGGTGTCATGCACAATGAGCCACGTGATAAGATGTGCAGATTGACGTGGAGGCAACTGAGACTTGTCCTCTGCCACCCAGATTGAGGTGAGTAACCGTGCCACTTAAGTAGTGGGAATTTGGCATTCCAAATTGGGAGAAAAGGGGATAAAAAAAAACAAAAAACATAGTCTGTCCAATTTCATCCAAAAAACATGGTAATGTCATGGTACTTTTTGTGTTTTCGTGTAGGCTAATAAGTGTTTTGATACTCTTTTGGTTGGAAAATGTATTTACCTGCAGAAGTCGTTTACAAGCTGCAAACGTGTTAAACTTAATAAAGACCTTCTTGGTCGCTGGCAAATGTAGGACACATTTGCAGGTTTCGTTTTCATTGATTGTAGACTCATTTCATTTTAGAGACCAATACATTTTAAAGAACCGACTCAGATGAGTGATTAAGTTGTGATCGGACATCTTTAGTTCTGATAGTAAACACCGGGTACAAGGCATGTATACCGCTACCTAGTCAAAAATATAGCTTCGCTACTGAAAAGCTACTTAATTTAAAAATTAGCAAAGCTACTGCCTCGCTACTCAGAAATGTAGTTAAGCTAACAGCTTCACTATTTGTTGGTGGGTCACTGGTCCAGTGTTAAGTCATACTGGCAGTAAACATAGCGACCCCGGTTCAAATCCTTATCAATCAGGACAAACTACATTTTCTAATGTTTACAGGCTTTTTAAAACTGTCAAACAATTTTAAGATTTAAGATTGAAAATCTTAAGATTTTGCCTAACAAACAAAATCACCATGTTTTTGAAGAACTTTCTCATTCTTTCTCAGAGTACCATTTTTTCTTACTCATTGATCAGTTTGACCTTTGAACTACCAAAAATATTGCACTGTTCTGAAAGATCATCTTTTGGCAGTGTCATGGGTAGTCAAACATATGACACTGTCATGTACAGCACCTTTGAAAAGTAAAAGATGCTGTTATAACCAGGTACTCACAGGGAATTGAACCAAGGTATAGGTATAGACCAACAGACCTTCTATGTGAACAGTTACAACTGTTTTATCAACTTTATCAAGCTATTGTTTTTCTTATAAATAAAAGTAATTTGAGAGTATAGGCCTATTGTTGACACATATAAGCCTATGATGTTTTAGTGTTGCAAATAAAAGACTTCCACATGCGATTTACTACTCTGACAAATGTAATCGCCATTTCCCGTTCAAAGCAATGTCCCACGTTAACATTGGCAACCATGTAACCCTGTGAAACCATGTTAAAATAGCTCTTAAACTGTGTCAAATTCATTGCAACAAACATCGATCATACAAAGTGGGTTAATAATGATACCAAAAATTTTTTACGATGTGTAAAATGCCTTTTCTTGGCTCCTTGGCAATTCACATTGACCGAATCTTCTGAAAATGCAAGTAAAATTATTCACGTGCACATTCCCAGTTAACATGATCCCCAGTTGATCCATAACACCGGTATATACTGTAACTAAGGTTACTTTTAAGTAAAGTTTTAGCTTTTTATTGTTGATTTAAATGGCCCCGCTTTGTTGTCAAATTAATTTTTAGAAGTACAAATAGTCTCAGTTAATTATGAGCTCATTAAGTTACATGCAATAGAGTCATTCCGTGTCAAATCACCAATTTTTGGAAACTCCCCTGGTTAAAATGTTTGATTTTGTTAATATTTTTAATATAATAATAAAAGAGTATGTTTTAAATTGCCGGTGTTATGGATCAACTGGGGATCATGTTAACTGGGAGTGTGCACGTGAATAATTTTACTTGCATTTTCAGTAGATTCGTTCAATGTCATCATAAATGGTGATGAAAGCCAAAATATTAAACGTCATGGATCAATGTCAAAAACTTCGCATGCTTCGAATTTCTGCTGACACCACAGGCATTTTAGTCCAGGTTCGGGAAGATCTGCCCAACGTGAAGCAGTAAATGTCTGGACAGTACATTACTGCAGTGTACGATCAGAAGTGGTGTATTGGCAGCACTGTGGAGTGTGATGATGAGAGGCAGGATGTTCTTGGTGATCCAAGTCATTCAAGTAGCCAGTACGTACTGATGAGTGCTATGTACCAGTTAGCCCCATTCTGTGTCATCTGTCTGTGCCTTCAACCACCACTGGTAGACAGTATCACTTTGAGGAAGAAGACATTCAAAGGATAAATTATGCTTTTCAGAGCTTTGTAGATGTACATTTCTGAAATCCAAACGTGAAATAAAGGTATTGCACCAGCTAATAGCCATGTTTTGCTTATTCTTAATAACAGTGTATTTTTGGACTCTCAAAAATCAAGATATTGACATTATTGTTTTTATGTGAATAAATAAAGGTACATTTCTAGTTTCAGCATTATTTGTACTTTAGACATTCCTCTTTAAATACAATAAGTATCAGCTTTATAGAAAGTGACCCACATTTGGTTTTCAACCATTTAAAATGGGTAAAATTCAACTATTTGCACATGGAGCCACATTGAGATCCCCATATCTCTGGGACTGAACCATATAGGGCCTTAAAAATGAAGATACCAAAAAGGAATGTTTGTTTTGAACCAGAATCTAAAAGGATATTAAGATATCTTGAGTTACAGTACACGCACGCCAACTTTGGGTTTGGGGGGGGGGGCACAAAAAAGTGCTTTTTCCCATTTTTGGACTCGCACCATTGGCAGATAATGCAACAGTGATTGCTAAAGTCAACTGATTTTAGTAACAGACCTACCGATTTCTGTGTAAAAATAAAATAATGATGTCGCCACCTTTCTTAGGTTATTTTTTTGATCTGTGGTTTTGCTCCAACACCATAGGGGAAAATTGCCTTATTGACTCCCCTCTATACAATAGTGGATTACTCAGAAAATATTCATCCATTGCATTTAATATTTTGGCTTTCATCTTCATTTGTGTATTTCTTTCACCAAAAAAAAAAAAAAAAAAAAAATCAAAATGTTGAGCTGGGGACCTCTGGTTGAGTTGACACGGAATGGCCCAATAGAATTTTAAAATAATATAAGTGTTATATGTTGTAAATATATGTTGAATTGCATAATGAAAAAAGTCATTGTTTTAAATCATTATTATATGATAATATATAATCAAAAATATATTTTCTTTTGAAGGATGACATTGATAAAGCTCCAGAGGAGACGAGACGTAAGTTATATGTGCATTGTTACTGTCACTTTGTTTCCATGTTAGACTTGAAATTAATGTTTTCCAAATTAATCCTGTTTTTCACTTGTATATCCTTGTATGTTGCTTTCAAAACTCTATAAAGAATACAGATCGATTAAAGAAAGAAAAGAAAGACATGGCACATTGCAGAAGGCTCACATGAAAGACAATCAGTCATCAACATCTGTGAGAAGATGATTTAACATTTGTCAGCCTTTTTGTATTTTCTGTTAGTTGTAACCTTTCATGTGTGTAGAGCCAGTAATGTATACGTTTTACTGTTTAAAGGATTCTGGGTGCTGGGGATCTCACCTGAACCGAAAGAATCTTGCAGCTGCTGTTCCAAAACTTACATCAGATGATAAGGAGACACTTACAGCTTTTGCCCAATACTTCGGAATGAAGTTGAAGAACAATCTTGTATCTTTGACAAAGGTAAATATAACATATTATTATAGAGGGTAATAAATTACCATTTGAAAACATCTGTGTGCAATGAAAGTGCTTTATGTTATTTATATTAATTACTTTGCTTATTTAGTGCTGTTTGCTAAGGCAAGCATATAAGCTGTTACTATTGCTCATTCTTAACATAATGGGTTTAAACAAATTAGAGGTCGACCGATAGTGGATTTTGCCTATATCAATAACTAAAGTGGTTGAAAAGGCCAATTACCAATTAATAGGCCCATAGTTTTTAAAATTGATTTATATAGAATGTATACAGTTGAAGTCAGAGGTTTACAGACACTTAGGTTGAAGTCATTAAAACTCTTTTTTTTTTTAACCACTCCACAGATTTAATATTAGCAAACTATAGTTTTGGCAAATCGTTTATGACATCTACTTTGTGCATGACAAGAGTAATTTTTTCAACAGTTGTTTACAGACAGATTGTTTCACTTTTAATTGACAATATCACTATTCCAGTGGGTCAGAAGTTTACATACACTAAATTAACTGTGCCTTTAAGAAGCTTGGAAAATTCCAGAAAATGATGTCAAGCCTTTAGACAATTAGCCAGTTAGCTTCTGATAGGAGGTGTACTGAATTGGAGGTGTACCTGTGGATGTATTTTAAGGCCTACCTTCAAACTCAGTGCCTCTTTGCTTGACATAATGGAAAAATCCAAATAAATCAGCCAAGACCTATATTGTGGACCTCCACAAGTCTGGTTCATCCTTGGGAGCAATTTCCAAATGCATGAAGGTACCACGTTCATCTGTACAAACAATAGTATGCAAGTGTAAACATCATGGGACCACGTAGCCATCATACCGCTCAGGAAGGAGACGCATTCTGTCTCCTAGAGATGAACGTTGTTTGGTGCGAAAAGTGCAAATCAATCCCAGAACAACAACAAAGGACCTTGTGAAGATGCTGGAGGAAACAGGTAGACAAGTATCTATATCCACAGTAAAATGAGTCCTATATCAACATAACCTGAAAGGCTGCTCAGCAAGAAAGAAACCACTGCTCCAAAACCGCCATAAAAAAAAGCCAGACTACAGTTTACAAGTGCACATGGGGACAAAGATCTTACTTTTTGGATAAATGTCCTCTGGTCTGATGAAACAAAAATTGAACTGTTTGGCCATAATGACCATATTTATGTTTGGAGGAAAAAGGGTGAGGCTTGCAAGCTGAAGAACACCATCCCAGCCGTGAAGCATGGTGGTGGCAGCATCATGATGTGGGGGTGCTTTGCTGTAGGAGAGACTGGTGCACTTCACAAAATAGATGGCATCATGAGGAAGGAAAATTATGTGGATATATTGAAGCAACATCTCAAGATATCAGCCAGGAAGCTAAAGCTTGGTTGAAAATGGGTCTTCCAAATGGACAATGACCCCAAGCATACCTCCAAAGCTGTGGCAAAATTGCTTAAGGACAACAAAGTCAAAGTATTGGAGTGGCCATCACAAAGCCCTGATCTCAATCCAATAGAACATTTGTGGGCAGAACTGAAAAAGCGTGTGCGAGCAAAGAGGCCTACAAACCTGACTCAGTTACACCAGTTGTGTCTGGAGGAATGGGCCAAAATTCCAGCAACTTTTTTTAAGAAGGTTGTGGAAGGCTACCCAAAATGTTTGACCCAAGTTAAATAATTTAAAGGCAATGCTACCAAATACTAACAAAGTGTTATAAAAGCTGAAATAAATAATTCACTCTTGTATTATTCTGACATTTCACATTTTTAAAATAAAGTAGTGATCCTTATTGACCTAAGACAGGGAATGTTTTCTACAATTAAATGTCAGGAACAGAAAGGAGTTCAAATGTATTTGGCTAAGGTGTATGTAAACTTCTGACTTCAACTGTAAGTAGACCCCAGTGGCTGTTCAAACAGATGGAGCACAACAAATTGAACTCCTTTTCTGACAAAGCGTTTTTAAACACATAGCTTAATCTGAGAAACGTGAATAAGGGAGCAAGATGCAATGGCCAAAGACCTCCACTTAAAGGGCTGTTCACACCAAATGCTTTTGCAACCATCCTGTTTACCATTTGTTTTACTATTTAAACTTGCGTTAGTCAAACGTCTTATTATTCAGCGTCTTGTGCAAGACCGTTGTGTTTTTTTAGATGCTGCGTCAATTTAAAAAGAACTTCAATCTTAAAAACGCATCTCGAGACACCTGCGTTTTGTTAAACTCTATTTGTTGCGCTGCATCTAGCCTTTTTTACTGCAATAATGTGATCAATCTGAAGTCATCTTCAGTGATTGCCACTTATCCAAAATTAAAATGCACAGTTTTAGCATTCAAATGTGCATTTTAATCCTAAATTCGACAAATATTCTAATTTAGAAATTATTATTTAACAGCCTTGCATCCTCGCATCATGGTGTCAAGTTTTTTGATGGGCAGGCACCACTCACATTTTCTTCAGAAAATGTAAACATCTAGTTTTTATTATTTAGTAGTGTCATTTGGTTAACTGGCCACTAGATTCCTGTAATAATACAACAACAGCAACTATTCTCTCATTATGTTTGCAAAACTCTAGGAAAGGTCATTTTCTTTGGAGAAAGCAGTGACCCCTCGTCAAACACCAAGCAAACCATTGAAGGACACTCCAGACTCCAACACAACACCAAGTATAGAGACCCACACACCAAAGCCCTCAAACACGTTCCCAGATGCCAGCCTATCTCCAGCTGTGCAGACCAACAGTGCAGAATTTGAGGACGAGCAATCGGATCCATTCCTTTCGATCACACCGTCCAAGTCCTGGTCACCATCCTTGAGGTCGGCACACAAGAGCGTGGAGAAGGTCCAATTCCTTAAGCAGTCCATGACCAAGAGGCTTTCATCTGTGGATAGTGGCTGGTTAGTACGCTTCCAGGTCTTCGATGAAGTGGAGGAACCCCGGAAACCCATCGCTGGGAATTCTGGGAAAACTGGGAAAACCAACTAAGGATTTTTATAGCCTAATTTTACAAACAAAATGGTGTCAAATAAAGTTCAAACAGTCCCACAAACTTCAGTGGTTGAATTAGGGACAGATCTAGTGAAGTCACCAGTAGGAGGCGTTGTTGGGCTGGATATTGAACCTGGCTCCCTGGGGCCTGCTGGTGAATGGGTAAATCACAGAAATGGGCGACTACCATGGAAGATGCTGAGATAGGCTCAGAGGAGGCGAGTTCTGCTGCCCACACCAAGAAATGCAAAACAAAAGCCAGAAAAGGCCAAGATGCTGCTAAAATCCCAAAAGCAGGGAGTGAAAAGAAAAAGAGTCAAAAAGACAAAGAGAAGCTGAGGATGAGGGGGATGAATCAGACAAGAAGGATGGAGGTGTAAAAAAAGGACGGATAACTAAGAAAGGAGAGGCAGCTGAGGAAGATCAGCCCAAAAAATGAGGAAAGAAGAAAGGAAAAGCTGAGGAGGAAGAGTTGGAGGATACTAGGCATAAAAAGAAAACCAAGAAATCGCCGATGCCTCAGGAGAATCTAGTGGGAGAGGAGGATGAGGAGGAGGTCAGAGCTGCTAAATCTAGAGTAAGGAACACTGTCAGGGTCAGGTTAGTCCCACAAACAGACAAAAAGCTGCTGCATTTATTTATAAAAAATGTATTAATTCATTAAAGTCAATGCTAAGTATCATTCTTAAATGTATTACTGATTTATCCACCTCGTCTTCAACCAGGTCCACCAAAAACTCAGACGAAAACTTTGTGAAAATCAATCTGAAGAAGTCTCATGTAAAATGATTTGCTTTAAGATGAGCTGCACTGAGGAAACAGGTGAGTAGATCATCTAAAAGACTCAAAGTTCACTCAAAAATGGAAATTATGTTCATTGATGAAATGCACATGATTTTCTTTCTTCTGTCGAACACAAAAGGACAAGCCTAACAGAATGTACACGCTGCTCTTTTGCATACAATGAAAGTGAAAAAATATAAAAAGGATAAAAGTAGTCCACACATTTTCCAATCCTTCTGAAGTCAAACAAGATTTGTGTGAGGATCATTACTGAAATTAATTACTGAAAATCTTTGTTTCCACCATATATCTCAAATCTCCTTCGCACTTTATTCAAATTGGTAAAATAGTTTATTATAGTACTGTAGGCTGTTTACGGCTGCCTATAACAACTTATACACTATATGGCCAAAAGTTTGTAGACACCATATGTGCTTGATGAACATTTGATTTCAAAACCTTAGGCATCAATTTCCCCCTTTGCTGTAATAACAGCTTCCACTCTTTTGGGAAGGCTTTCCACTATACTGTATGTAGTAACATGGCTGCAGGGATTTGCTCTCATTCAGACACAAGGCTATCAGTGAGGTCAGGAACTGATGTTGGTCGATGGGGCCTGACTTACAGCTGCTGTTCCAGTTCACCCCAAAAGTGATCAGTGGGGTTCAGGTCTGGGCTTTGTGCAGGCCAGTCAATTTCTTCCACGCCAGACACAGTAAACCATTTCTATATGGACCTCACTTTGTTCACAGGGGCATTGTCATGCTGGAACTGAAAAGGACTATCCCCAAACAGTTGCCACAAATTTGGAAGCACACAAAGCCCAAGCCATTACATAAAGAAACATTACGATTTTTCTTTACTGGATTTAATGGAGTAACCAAATTCGTTAATTAGGAGGGGGTGTCCACAAAATTTTGGCCATATAGTGTAGCAACACTTCTGGGATTTTATTCATTTTAGATTCTTGTAGCTTCTGTGTCTGTGCCCGTCATAGTAAGGAAATTTTTTTTTTTTTTTTTTTTTTACATTCTATAATAGAGGTAGAACGATATATCGGTTTTACGATTAATCTGTGCCGATAGTTGCTTTTTGGAACTATTGTTATCGGCAACAATCTATGGCGATAGTTGCCGATAGTTTTTTCAGGTGTTTCAGGTGTGTTTCAGGCTTGCTTATACGTAAAAGTCCCACGTTATGCACCAAATCTAAAAAAAAATTCTGGTTATTTTAGGGATTTTGGTTGAACAATAAACTGCATCTGGGATTTTATTTATTTAGGAATCTTTGTCTGTGCCTGTTATAGTAAGGAAAGAATAAGACATCTTTTTGACATTCTGTAAATAAGTTTTAATAACTATCGGCAGATTAAGCAGTTGTCTTTCCCCACCACCTTAGTTATCGGTATCGGCTAAATCCACTATCGATCTCTGGTCTATAAATCAATTTAGAAAACTATTGGATGATTAATCTGTTATCGGCCTTTCCCACAAACTTTGTGATCGTATTGTGCAAAATCCCTTATTAGTCGACCTGTAGTTGAAAAAAAGGTCAAGTTACACAATTGTGCTTATGACCGATCATTGCATGTATGACCCGGACTACAGAAATTATTTTTTACTTGAATTCTGTTCTGACAGTTCAGACTTAAAACAATGCTTTTGAGCTGATTGTGTAAATATTGGATTTTGGCCATTTGTCAAAAATGGATTTCCAAAATTCAGAGTTTAATAAATTTTCAAACCTTATACTGTATGAATGGGTTTTTGCTGCTCAGACAACAAAAAAACTAAACAGATTTGAGTTGGCCTAAAAATCAGATTTTGACTTTTAGTGTGAACAAAACCAAAGAAAAGGTCCTACCCTGATTCAATCTGTGAGTTGATTTGTTGGTTTTTTTAAGGTCTGCCACACTGGTTGTGCTGTCCACCGGTATGGAAAGTCTTTATGCTACCAGCTTTCTGCATACCTGTACGCTCAGAGGTCAAAGTGCATCATGCTGGTTGTGTCTCCTCTTGTGTCTCTTATGCACGACCAGATGTTTCGGTCTCAGAATGTGCAGTGATTATTTTCGGTGATATTTGAATAAAGGAAATGTATTGTGTTTAATTGTAACATTGTTTAATGTTTGTGAAGCTCTCTGGACTCCCGCCGAAGCTGAAAGCTTCCTGTATCCACTCAAACGTGTCTCAGAAACAGAGAGAAACGGCTATTGAAAAGGTAAATAATATAGAGTCTACTATAAGTAAAGTGTATATTTTAATAATTGATGTTAATTGATATATTTGTGTGTGTAGGTGAAGGCCGGTCAGGTGCATGTTCTGCTGTTGTCTCTTGAAGCTTAAGTTGGTGGGGGTCACTCAGGGTCAGGTTGTCTGCCTCCTGCAGATCAGCTCCCACCAGTGGCATTTGCCTGTATTGACGAAGCTCACTGTGTCTGAATGGTCACACAACTTCAGACCCTGTTACTTGAGACACTGCAAGATGAGGCTCTTGTCTTTTACATTTTAGGACTCCATGACATATGGATATGATTGAATTCACCTTTTATTTATGTATATTATGTGTGTTGTGTAGGTGCTCAGGGATCGGTTGGTTGTGCGTTGTCTCCTGGGTCTCACCGCCACAGCTACTCTGTCCACAGTGCTGGATATCGCCCGACACTTGGACATTAGCGATCAGGATGGAATCGCTGTTCGCTCTGCAGCTGTTCCACAGAATCTCCAGCTGTCTGTTTCTATGGACAGAGACAAAGACCAGGAGTGTTTTGAAGAGTCACATGAAGGGCTCAATTTATTCCCACGCCGGCCAATGACAAGTGAATTTAGAAAATATTCAGGCCATACATTTTTCTTACTAGCAATAAATCTGCATTCTGCATTAGAGGTCGACCGATAGTGGATTTCGCTGATACTGATAACTAAGGTGGTGGAAAAGGGTGTTAACTGATCAATTGGCTGATTATTTTCAAAATAGATTCATAGAATGTAAATAAAAAAAAAAAAAAAAAAGAAATCTTACTATGACGGACACAGACACAGACCCTATAAAAGTGCTAAATTAATCAAATTCCAGATGCAGTCTGTTTTTAAACTAAAATCCCAAGAATAACCAGAAAAAATGGTAGACCGATATATTGGTAAAATATATATCGGTGTATATCGGTAAAAATAATTCAGAATAGAGGTAGACCGATATATGGGTAAAACCGTGACGATAAAACCGATATATCGGTAAAACCAATATATCAGTCTTCCTCTTCTCTGCATTATTTTGAACAAATATGTTTTTTTGTCTTTATAACCAACACTGACAGCAGAGGGGGAGTCGGAGGAGTCCATTACTGCAGAGAGAGAGAGGGGGAGAGTGACACTGGTCTGATAATGAGTGACGTGTGTCACATGCATGAGAGAGCCATCCCCATGCAGGAGACTGTGGAAACCCTTGACATCACTGAAGAGAGTGAGAACACTTATTTTGTGTACACACTAGAGCCACTATGGTTTCAGGCATGTCAGATTTTAAGAGGTTTAACATCACTGTTTATTATTTGTGTGTTTTAGGTGTAGAAACACTGTTGTGTTACCTGGATCTGCATCCTCAGCAGTGGGTGGAGCCTCTCCATCCAACTCTCTCTGTCTGCAAGCTGCAGTGCTACGGCGGACCACAACAACTGCGCACACTCACTAAACTGTATGGTATACTCTCACATTGTCTCTTAGTAGATTTAGATGTTTTTATGAAAAACACATCTGTGGATGAGGTCAGGTGTCCTCCAGTTGCCATGACGTTGGCACCTTGTTATTGAGGTTCATGCATGGCATCAAATCTTTAAAAGATATTCAAGAGTTTTGTGTGAGACCCTTAGTAGCAAATAAGAGAGAGTTAAATCTGATTTACCCGCCCATAAACATCTAACTAACTATGTCATAAACATGACTTAGTGGGTGGTTCTTGGTCAGGAGAAGCTGAAATGTGGACCAGACTTTGCAAATAATGAAAGGAGACTACCTAGTGCTTATAGATCTGGACTGGGAAACAAGAGGTTATAGGTTCAAACTCTTGAAGGGTGGTTGATCCAAAAACTGTCACCATAGTGTCATTCTATTCCATTCTGTTCTGATTGGTTCTATTCAGTTCTGCTCTATTCTATTGCTGTCTGTTCTATTCTATTCTAATCTATTCTGATCTGTTCTTTGTTTTCTGGTTTGCTCTATTCAGTTCTGTTCTATTCTATTTCGATCTGTTCCTTTTTTCTGTTCTATCTTTTCTATTATATGTTCTATGTATTGTCTTGTATTCTATTTTGATCTGTTCTATTCTGTTCTGATCTGTTATGTTTATACTGTTCTATTCTATCCTAAACTTGTTGTATGTGTTCGATTGTTTTATTCTATTTTAAACTGTTCTATTTTGTCTGTTCTTTCTATTCTATTCTGATCTTTTCTATTCAGTTTTTATCAGTTCAATTTTTCTGTTCTATCTATTCTATTCTGATATGTTCTATTTATATCTGTTTTATTCTACTGTATTTTGATGTTTTTAATTTTTCTGCTCCATTCTGTTCTATTCTTTTGTATTTTGATCTGTTCTATCCTATTCTGATCTTGTTCCATCTATTCTATTTTATTCTATTTTAAACGGTTCTATTTTATTTCTGTTCTAGCTTTTGAATTCTATTCTGATATTCTCTATTGTATTTTGATCTGTTCTGTTTTTTTCCTTTTCTGTTCTATTTTTGTTATTTCTATTCTATTCTGATGTATTCTATTTGTTGTTCTATTCTATTTTGATCTGTTCTATTTTATCGTATTTTAATCTGTTTTTCCCCCATTGTATTCTATTCTATTTTTATCTGTTTCTTTTTTCTATCTTTTGTGTTCTGATCTGTTTTGTTCTTTTCTGGTGTAAACTATGAGATGTTGTTTCTTCAGGTCTGTATGGAGGCACAGGATGGAGTGGCGTCCATGTGGAGTTCTCAGATCTGTCCTTCTACATCCATTCTTATGGCAACCTGACGGTGGATGAACTGTTCGCAGTTTGTGCGCTCCTGCACAGCAGGGTGATGGCACAAGAGAGGACACAGCTGTACCAGCTGAAAACCTGTTTCACAGGTCAGATACACTGATTCCCCTTTATTTTGTGAAATAATTAAGGGTTCAATCAAATCATAGAAAACTGGACTAAAAGGTAAATGCTGCAGATGGTAGAATATGGCTCCTTTAATAATAATTTTATGTGTGTGTTTGTGTGCAGTGTTGTGTATTGTAACTGCAGTCTTTATATGGATGATCTGGATGACAGCAGAATTCAGGCACTGAAGGAGCTGCTGCGAGATTACTTTGATAAGAGGAGAAATCTGGACCTGAGCAAACACTATCAGAAGGAAGAGGATGATGAAGAAGAAGCTCTCAACAAGCTCTCAAGAAGTGTGTTTTCGCTTATTTACTCTACTGCTGTTCTGTCTAAATATAAGTGGGATGTTAAAGCTGAACTCTTTAAAAAAAATAAATAAAATTATCCCCTTTTCTCCCAATTTGGAATATCCAATTCCCACTACTTAGTAGGTCCTCGTGGTGGCGCGGTTACTCACCTCAATCTGGGTGGTGGAGGACAAGTCTCAGTTGCCTCCGCTTCTGAGACCGTCAATCCGCGCATCTTATCACGTGACTCGTTGTGCATAACACCGCAGAGACTCACAGCATGTGGAGGCTCATGCTACTCTCCGCGATCCACGCACAACTTACCACACGCCCCATTGAGAGCGAGAACCACTAATCGCAACCACGAGGAGGTTACCCCATGTGACTCTACCCTCCCTAGCAACCGGGCCAATTTGGTTGCTTAGGAGACCTGGCTGGAGTCACTCAGATTCGAACTCACAACTCCAGGGGTGGTAGTCAGCGTCAATTAATGTATCAGGATATTGTTGTTTTTTTACAGTTGGGACAATAGTTCAGATTTTTACTTCCCCTGCCAATATCTTCAAAGGCCCCATCACATAAAAGTGGTTATTTTTATGCAGTGGTGCCATTAATCTATATATATAGAGAGCGAGAGAGAGAGAGTGAAACAATATTTCTATTTTGCATTAAATTGTACATTTTTGTTTCTTCTAGGTGTTTAATTTCCATAAAAGGGTTGAAATTGTAAAGCAATGTATTGTAATTCACACACACACACACACAAAATGTTTAATACATCACAGAAAGCCATATATGTTTAAGTTGAAGCTATTCTTATTGTTGAGACACGCTTGATTCCTTTGGTGAACCAGAACCGGTACAGAACTATACTATACTTGTCCAATCTGTACTGTGATGGGCAGTATTGTGCCCTTTTGTGTGCCCAACACAGGTAACTTGGTACAAAGCACAAAAGACTTGGTTTCTCAATTTTGAAAGAAGAGGAAGACCACTGTAGATCATCTTGTTTAGAACAACTGTAATTTAAGATCTGTGGAGTTCATATTTGTTCAGAGATCTGGGGACAAAATTAACTGTGTTTGATGATCAGTATTAAAGGGATAGTCCAACCAAAAAATGAAATATCTGTCACTTATTTTCATGTTGGTCCGTATGACTTTCTTTTGTGGAACACGTTGGGAAATATGTTAACATCAGAGCCACCATTCACTTTTATTGTAGCCATTACGCTGTATTAAAATTGAGACTGTACAGGTTATTTTTCAAAGCAACTTGTAATTTCCCTGCAGTTCTATCAGGAAGGCTTGCAGACTTGAGTGAAATTTAAGATGACATTTATTTGATGAATATAAAACAGAAATGTAATGTCTCTCTTTGGCGTAAGCCTCGTCTGGTGGTCCGAAGAAGTTGTACTCGGAACCGTCATATCCTGCCGGAGATAGAGGCAGGGGCGAGGAGCCTACCCCCGTGCAAGACGGGACTCAACTGGTGGTGGTGGGGTGGTGGAGGTTGCCGTGTTAGCACACTGAATCAGCAATGTGATAGATTGTGAGCAGACTTATAAAGCAATGGCCTACATGTGATTGGCTAGGAATAACCTAGCTAATGGTGTGATGATGTACAGCTGCTAGTCTTCCCGCTAGAACTACGCTGCGCTTACATTTCTGTGGCTATTGTTGACTAATGGGCACTTCTGAGGATTGACCCAAGGACAAAATGACTGGATTCACACCTTCAACTTGTTATGGCACTAACAACACATTTATATGCATACATAAGACCTTAATGATACTGAGCATTGTGACGTATTGTGAACACAGAGTGCCAACATCAATGAGTTAATTATTAAAAGTGTAATATCAATGAGTTAATTATGTATAGGAATATTCTCACAGAAATAGCTTTGACAAAAGTCAGCATTAGTCTGTTTTCTTAAGTGTTTATGTACAGGTTTTTATATAGCATGATAAAAAAAGCAATCAAATTTCACACTAGCAGAATTCCATCAAGTACAATCATTTCCACATAGTAGTATGTTGTCAATACTCTGTCCTGCACTGATATCAAAGTTAAATACAATTATATCTCTAAAATAAAAATAACAGAAACCGAATCTTGAACATGCATCACATGGCTTCTCATTACTTACACTGTAAAAATACAAATCCATTAAAATAGTGTAATTGCGTCCTTAAAATTTTAAGTAAAAGAAATAGACTTACTGCGACAAGTTAAATGGATGGAAACAAAGATATTATAACATAATGATGAAAACATTATTACAGTTTATTGCTTAGTCAAAACAAATTAACATTCCATATGAAAACTAAATTGAAGCACTAAATTGCATGCATATATTACATCTGTTTCAACAACTACTGTACCACTCAAACATCAAGTGCCATGTTTAGACACCTATTTGGTCTTCATATACAGACAGAAGCAACAAAATTCCCCAGCCACACAACAGCCCCAGATTCTGCAGCAGAAACACCAGCCAAGGTCTTTTACTGTCCACATGAATCATGGTGGGAAGCTAGATGAGAAAAAACTAATTAGAAATGAAGGCAGGTTTTCATGAAGTATCTGTTAACTTTGAAATATCTTTTCAAAAGTATAACGTACCATGTCCGCAAGACCAACATACAGAAAGAGGCCGGTAGTGACAGCGGAAATCCACTCTGTGGCAACAGTTTCAGTTGAGACGGACAGTGCAATGTACAGGCCAAAGAATGAGGTGAGAGCGCTGGCCACGTTCAACAGCAGAGCGTTTTTCACAGACAGACCGCAGTGCAACAGGATCGCAAAATCACCTGGAGTCAGAACAGAGGGGAAAAGCATTCTGCATAAGACAAAAGACTACAAAAGAGCGAAATAAATGATCAGTTCTTAAAAATAAAAAAATTGTCACAAACAGTGGCGTAGCCAGCAGTGGGCTGGGATGGGCCTGGGACCACCCAAATTAGACCCAGGCCCACCCAGAATATTAGAGATTATTCTTTGACCTCAAATATATATTTATAAAAATGCATAAAGTCTGATTTCTGCAAGTGTGAAGAAACTGTTTGATTGCACCACTTCTCCGTTGTTAAGGAAAATTTGGTAGAAAATATTTAGGTGAAAACTTGGCCCATCCATTTTTATTGAGGCCCATCCAAAAGCAGTTTCCTGGCTACGCCCTTGGTCACAAACTTCATTCAAGAAAGACTTCATTTACCTCCAGTGGGCTAAAAAAATACAAACCTTTGAACCCATTAAACTAAACCAAAGATGGATGAAAACAACAATTCTTTAATCTATAAATTAGGAATCAGCTTATGTTTTATTGCTCAAAGGTTGCTCTTTCATAGCTCTGGAGACTTAATGGCATTCTCAGCTAAGTTTTAATTTTACCTCTAAAATTCCTTAGGAGGTATAAAAGGAGACATACAGTAAAATTAGACTTACAATAATCAATATTTATAAATTAACATTAACCTAGATTAATAAATGCTTTAAAATAGTTCATTATTTCATGATATCTAATGCATTAACTAATGTTAACCAATAGAACCTTATTGTAAAGTGTTAATTTTCTAGTTATGCTCAGCTGTAATATATTTTAACAGCTAGAAATTGCTTTTTGTGATTGCAATCTCTATAAAACACTATTTTTTAAAAATCTTTATCTAGTAACCATAAATGACTAGAAAATGCAAGGAAAAGTTCATTGCACAAAAATGTCTTGTTTTCCAGTAAAAATGTCTAAACTTCATTAAAAAGACAAATTTACAATTAAAAAATGGTAAGATAATTAAGATTCAGAGAATATATCTTCAATCAAGTTCTGTGCTTAAAACAAGAAATGTAACAATGTGAAATGTTTAAATATTTTTATAGAAAACAAGATGAAAAAATAAATAAATACTGATTAAGAAGCCATTTTTTCCACAGATGTGTATGAATACATGTGTGTTTGTATTAATGTCTTTCGAGATATTGCTCACCTAACTCATGTGGCAGTTCGTGACAGAGCACAGCGAGCGATGTTGCCAGCCCTGAACGCCACGACACAGAGAATGCAGCACCCATTGCCAAACCGTCTGCAAAGTTATGGATGGCATCTCCAATGGTGATCATATAGGGGAGCAAATGCTGCTCTGAGAGAGAAGAGAAAGAGACAACATGAAAAATTGATTCCCTTTGTACAAGTGACCTCACGGGATGGTATTGATATTGGTCACTTGTGCTGAAAAGGTCATTTTACTCCCTTAAATGTGCCTCAGCAGCAAAAAATTATTTGCTTTAGTAGTATTTTTGTGTTGTTTTCCAGCACAAATATCTAAACATTCTTAAAATATATATGAATTTGCTTGGCAAGCAAAATGGCATAAGATATTTTGTCTTGTTTTCAGAAACTTTATGAACTTTATTCTTAAAACAAAGTAAAAAAAAAAAAAAAGAAATTTTTTTTTATATATATATATATATATATATATATATATATATATATATATATACACTGTATATATATATAAACTTAAACAAATTAAAATTCCCTTAGAATTAAATTAAATCGATTATTAATTATGAATTAAATTTTCTTAGCCCTTTGGCAAATTTCTTAGCCCTTTTTTCTTTTTTTAACCCTACTAGGCTGTTCGGCCATTTTTGACCGATTTCATTTTTGTTTGTTTTTTATACAAATGGTTTCCTCAATCTGAGTGGTTCAAAACTTGGTGACTTTATTTAGATATTTAATCTGAAAAAAAAAAATAAAAAAATATTGGACTTCATTCAATGAGTCTAAGTGGTCATAAAAAAAAATGCGACACCTTGGCTTTTAGCGGTCAAAATTGACCGACCATAGGAAATGAATGGGAAAGATTTTTTTTTTATATGTGTTGAATGCAATCTATATATCAGCCACAATGAGACTATAAAATATCCAGAGTTTCACACACACACACACACACACACACACACACACACACTGTCGCACACAGTCGAATATACATACAGACACCCCCCAGATTTGCATCATTCTTCACTGTTCATACTGTTTTTACGATTTACTATTTGTTACACATTTTTATGCACTGGTGTTCATTATTGCTACTCACTGAATCTTGATGTTGTAAATGTTTGTAAAATGTTTTTCAAAGTCCAGTGCTGTTCATTTTCTTCACGTTATTATTAATTTACCTTGAGTTATTGAATTTTAATATTTGAAATAAATTACTGGTAACAAAATGCTTATTCTATGTCTTCTCTTGGTCAGGTTTGACTGTATAGTTAATTAATATCTAAATATATATCCAAATGCATAACTTCTAGAAATGCATAAATCTAGAATTCTTACACAGCAGGTGGCTGCATAGAACACTGCAGCTGCACTACTGGCTATTATTGTCACAACATGATGTCACGTCAACATGACACAAGTCATGTCATTTTTATTTTTCTCACCAGGTGGCAGCAACTGCCCCAATACATGACACATTCTTATATTTTCTCATATTTTCTTTATGTATAAGAAGTGTAGATTTTTACTATAGTGATGTTGCTTATTTGCATATGCAAATGATTGTGAAATTGAAACATTTACATGTAAATAAATAACCTAAAATCCCAAAAGAAGTGCATAATTGTATTGTTTCTACTCCAGGGAAGTTAGTGTTATAACATTTGATAAAAAAAAGGGGTACACCTTTATTGTATCCGGTCAAAAATGACCGCAAACAGCCATGGTGTTGACCATTTTTGAACAGCTTAGGTGGGTTAAGTATAAATATCACTAAATTTAGTTTTCTCTGTTAAAATATGCTATTTTGCTCGTTAAGAGACTAAAGAGGCTAAAACAGTGAAATCTATCCATAAAAAGCATCTGAAAAGTACCAAAAATAAATGATGAAGACATGGCAAAAGGTTTGCAGTTCGGTTTTAATGTGACTTTCATATAAGAATAAGAAAAAAGATGTTTTAATAAAAATCAACCCCGTGCCGGAAGATGAAAAAACACAAATATTTGATTAACTTCAGTTGTGTGTAATTACTGGTGTGCAAGTCACAGCCTAGACGTGCTTAACACTGACCTCTTTTGGGGCCAGTTGGTTCCGGGACAAACTTCTCATTATTTTCCTTGTCCACCTAAAATCAATAAAAAACAGCAGCAATATTTATGAGATACACATTTTTCTATATTTAATATAATTTCATATTATTTACAATATGTGGTGTAACAAGTTTAAAGGATTAGATCATCAAAAAATCTTTTACTCACCCTTATGTCGTTCCAAACACGTATAAATTTGGAGTAATTTTATGGCTTCAGAAGACTTGGAATATAGAGTCATATGGACTACTGTATGTTTATGGTCATTTTTAGAGTTTTTCGACCCCTGGTCAGTTTTTACTTTTATTGCATGAAAAAGAGCAGTGTCAACATTCTGCTAAACTTCTCCTTTTGTGTTTCACTAAAGAAACAAAAATCATATGGGTTTGGACCAACATGAAGGTGAGAAAATGATAACGGAAATTTCATTTTCATAAACTCTTAAGTCTATTTTCATCTATTATTTGGTTCAAAATGTTATAGTGTTATGCAACACTAACATTACTTTTGTATTTAAGATTCCATAAAATGCAAATTTGGCCTAACTTAACAAAATATAAAAATGAATAAATAAATAAATTCAAATACTGTCACCAGCTCAGCCTGTGAGGTGGAGTGATTGTTCTGTCTTCGTCTCTGGAACAACTGCACAACTTTGCTGTGGTCACAGTGATAAGGGACAGACTCCTACAACAAGAAATAATAACAATATTAGATCCAATTCATTTAGTACTTTTGAAAAATAATGCAATTCTTTTTGCATTTAATGCCTTCAGCAATCTGTTGAATTTTTGATTGTTGAGACGTATTGTTAGGGAGTGAACAAGCCTAGACAATAGTATTTTCAAGAATGTGTTTTGAAGGAACAAAGAATGAGATTGAAAGTATATTGACCTGAGGTGAAAGCTGATCATTAATACATGTTGGAGGTTAAAAACCTTTCCAAAACAACACGTTACTCACTCCAGTATGATGATGGTGATCTTGACGAGTAATGATGGAGAAGATGGTTTCTAGCAGGTAGAAGATGTAGATACCCCCAATGACCACCATGAGCTTGTAAACATAGTCAAAGTTCTGCTTCGAATGGTCGTGACTGTGTCCATCATCATGTTTATGAAGGCTCAATATCTACACAAACAGACACACACACACACACACACAAACACACACATCACAGACGAGTAACCACTGGTTGATCTGAAAGATATTTCAACCAGAATTTTCATCAGACTGGCACTAAAGAGCAGTGATGTATCAGGGTCATTATTTAGTGTGGGGCACAAACAATCACTTAACAATAAATTATTTGACCAATCTTTGAAACATTGATGAATAATTCAAAATTCTATATAATAAAAAAACAAAAACATTTTAACCTAGTGCATCAGTTTTGACTTCACATTCACAATCCAGCTGTGCGTGTGCCCCGTTTATTCCCTGGTATTAATATGCGTATTAGATGCATATTAACTGGCACCATCATCATTTACACCTGGTATTGTGTGTCCCTTTTGTGTTTAGATTTTGAGTAGAGGGTATCTGAATTCATGACTGCATATATCAATCATTACTTCAGTGTGTTAATGTACGATAATAAAGCACAAACTGCATATTAACAAAAAGAAAACACAAAAAAGCAGCACATCATTTCAGCCAATTATGCATGCATAAGAGCAAACATCACGTTTAGAGCAGAACTGTCTGTTATTTTAGTGGAGTAACTGTGTTAACTGAGCTTCACAGATGTGCTTCTCATGTTACACTTTATGTTCACATCAGGGACTATGAAGTTCTGTGAACTTGTGCATGTGTGTACGCGCTTTAACAGGCAAAGTTTAAAAACCTCGTTTTAGCGCAGCGGTTGATTGACAGGTAGAAGTTTCACACTAGAACTCATTGGTTTCACCGGACTCAAACAAGGGGAGTCAATAAGTCATGTATGGGCCATTATAATAGATGCTACGTCCCTAAATGCCCTAGTACTTATAAAATGAAAACAAGTATGACTGATAAAAATAGACCATAACAGAAATTTTACAGAGAGTGACGAATAAAGACTTTTTTTGGGGGCAACCTCTGAACATAATGCCACACAAATATCCCTAATGATTTAATCTCAGCATAAAACACCACTAAGACGTGCACATCCATGTCAAAAAGCTCAAGTGACCGTGAAAGTAAACCACAACTAGGCAAATCAAAGGGTGTGCATATTATCTCATTAACTCGAATGAACAGCATAACAAAACAGACTAGCAGGCCTTTTGCAAAAAAACAAAAAAAAAAGATAAAAAAAATTTCCGCAGGTGCAAAAAAAAAAAAATAGGAAAAATGTCTTAAATTTCCATGTTGGTCCAAGCTGTTTTGAGTGTTCTTATTTTTTGCGCATTTTTAAAGATTTCCACATATTTCAATTGTATGACAAATTTATATCAAACTTAATTGAACTGCACATTTTAAATACAATATTAGAGCTTAATCAAATTATTAATATTAATCCTAATAGCTATTGTAAACATGAACAGTATCAGAGTTATTTGGGATTTTTTGTGTGTGTGTGATGTGTATACATTTGAAACCATTTTACAAAGTTTATGTAATATTTTCTTTTCCATATTTAACTAATTTAATTTGCCTTCATTTTGAATTCCATATAGTATTTAATATAGTAGGGGAAATGTCATTAAATGAACTGTGAAGTATTTAATTAACTTATAATGAACTTACGAAACATACAGTATGTTTTAAGCACAGTCTGGCAAATGGCAAAGTATTTAACTTGCCATTAACTAAACTAATTGTGTATTTTAAATAAATGCATAAGTTGAAGTGAACAATTTTTCATTAAAAAAAATGTATTAGTGTCCAGTATGTTGAAATTAAAATTAACCAAGACTAATAAATACTGTAACATTATTGTTCATTGTTAGTTCATGTTAACTAATGCATTAAAAAAACCTTATTGTAAAGTGTTACCAAATTCTAAATAAATGTAATTTAAACCATTTTAAATCCTATTATTATGATTGTGATTGTGCATTACCATGGTTAACTAGCATGGTCTTTCTGTAAAGCTAGTTAAGAAGCCTGGTCCAAAACATAACATATCCTTGCGACCAGCATTCATTTAATTATTTAAATTATATTATTAACTAAATTTGCAAAATATTTCACCAAAGTAGTTAGTTCGATTTGAAATGATAATAGATATACTATTCAAAATGAAGACAAAATGTAGTGTGACACTTTGTGGTGGCAGCAGAACTGACTCATCAGTTGATTAAAATTCATTGAGCAAAAATGGCGCAGAAAAGTGAAGTTAGTTCTGACAAAAGCTCGAGCAGCATTTCAGCGCAGATGCCACTTGCTTTGATATTTATCTAATGCAATGACATTTAGACATTTTCAAGTGTGGCTTCAGTGTCCAAATCTTTTTAGGGTCACTGTATCTCAGCTCTCTAAAACTAATGGCGTTTGCTCACCGTAGGAAGCAGATGCAACAGAGCGTCACCTGTGAGAGATCCCACAGCGAGACTGATGCAGAACTGAATACAGAGCTCAAACACTTGAGTACAGGTGGAGAACAACAGCACCACGATCCCAAACATGGCCATCAGACAGATGATGATGTTGGCAAGGGTGGCATATCCATATCCTGGACACAAAGAGCTCATTCAGTGATATTATGTAAGATAACATTCTCAGATTAAAAAAGGAGGTCAATGTGTTTGTGTTATTCACAGGTGTGGCATTCATTCTCTACTTTGTGAACATTAACAGGAAACTCTGGCAGAATCAGGTTTGAGACTTGCAAATGGTGCCAGTTTTGCTGCTTTTTCAGAATGTGATGCCAACTTAAATGATCAGTCACATTTTTCTGGTTTTCCTTGTTCCTCTTTTGTCAAGAGACTGATCAAATGATACTAACACAAAGATGCCAACAGGGAACATAACTTAATACTGTAGTAGAACCAGACAAGTCACCTGTCAAATAAGTTACATGTTGTTCAGACAGTCTCTCCCTGTCTAACTGGGAAGTTATTGGCAATAATTAGCTGCACAGTAGACTACACTTTATGCTAATATTTGTCTGGCTATTTGATATTAATTACTGAATGACCTCCCATATAAACCCCTCGAGCATATGATGGTGTAAGCACAGGTCACTCACTCTCGAAGGTGCTCAGGGAATCATTGGTCACAGGGGTGGTACTGATCTGAGAACAGCCTCCACTGAGAATCTGTTGAATCAGGGCAGGACTGAGCTGAGTAAACTGATCTCTGGTCAGTGTTGTGGAAGAGTTCATGTGGAAGATCCTCAGCAGGTCTTCAGCACTGAAACAAGTCTGCATGCAAAACAACAAAACACAAAATCTTCATTTGACACACAAAACTATAAAGATACTGTACATCAGTGGATCCCAACCCTGTTCCTGGAGGCCCCCCAATTTGACACATTTTGGATACATCCCTAATTAATCACACCTGATTCAACTCATAAGCTCGTTAGTGGAGACTCCAAAACCTGAACTGGGTGTGTCAGAAAATGTGCAGTGTTGGTGGACCTCCAGGAACAGGGTTGGGAATCACTGCTGTACATAAAACAGAAAATATATTATTTTACTTTATATATTACAATTAAAGTACTAGTTCACCCAGAATATACAAATTCTGTCATTATTTATTCACCGTCATGCCCATCCAAACCTGTATGATTCTCTTTTTTTTCTGTGAAACACCAGAAGAAAGAAAGTCATACAGGTTTGTATGGAACAACATGAGGGTGAGTAAATGATGACAGAATTTTATATTTTGGGTGACATAGTCCTTAAATTCTATGGAAGTGAAATGGCAGGCCTGACTTAGAAAAGCTTAATGAATTGGAAATCGTAATTCTTCATAACGGAAAACAAGCCAGATATAAAACTGAGATGTTTAAAGCTGAAGTATGTCACTTTTTCAGTGGTTTTATTTTTATTTTTTTCTCCCCAATTTGGCATGCCCATTTCCCACTACTTACTAGGTCCTTGTGGTGGCACGGTTACTCACCTCAATCTGGGTGGCGGAGGACGAATCTCAGTTGCCTCCGCGTCTGAGACAGTCAATCCGTGCATTTTATCACGTGGCTCGCTGTGCATGACACCGCAGAGACTCACAGCACGGGAGGCTCATGCTACTCTCCGCGATCCACGCACAACTTACCACGTGTCCCATTGAGAGCGAGAACCACTAATCGCGACCAAGAGGAGGTTACCCCATGTGACTCTATCCTCCCTAGCAAACGGGCCAATTTGGTTGCTTAGGAGACCTGGCTGGAGTCACTCAGCACACCCTGGATTCAAACTCGCGACTCCAGGGGTGGTAGTCAGCGTCAATACTCGCTGAGCTACCCAGGCCCCCAATCACTTTTTCAGTGTTTTTATTTGGGGGGTTTTCTCCCCAATTTGGCATGCCCAATTCCAACTACTTACTAGGTCCTCATGGAGGCACTGTTACTCACCTCAATCTGGGTGGTTGAGGACAAGTTTCAGTTGCCTCCGCTTCTGAGACAGTCAATCCGTGCATTTTATCACGTGGCTCGTTGTGCATGACACCGCAGAGACTCACAGCATGTGGAGGCTCATGCTACTCTCCGCACAACTTACCACACGCCCCATTGAGAGCGAGAAACACTAATCGCAACCAAGAGGAGGTTACCCCATGTGACTCTACCCTCCCTAGCAACCGGGCCAATTTGGTTGCTTAGAAGACCTGGCTGGAGTCACTCAGCACACCCTGGATTCGAACTCACGACTCCAGGGGTGGTAGTCAGCGTCAATACTCGCTGAGCTACCCAGGACCCCAGTCACTTTTTCAGTGTTCAAATACTTTCTCCTATCCTAGCTAAAAATGCAGAGACAACTAGAAGTAAGCCATACAATAGTTCATTTTGAAAACTGTAAACACTGTGTCTCTGTGGCATTATGAAAATCCCTCTGTTTGTTTTGAACAACCTGTCTGATGAGAGACAATAACATTGATTCGACCAGTGGCGTGAGTTGAGGGCAGGACTATCAGTTTGTTCGATCAACAGCAGATTGGAGGCGTATTCAGAAAGCTGTTTTGAAAGCAATGTTTATTTTTGTATTTCCGTTTGGTGGCACTAGTGGCACAGAAATTACATACTTCAGCTTTAATTTGACTCATTCTCATGAACAGATTGCAGCATGGCCAACAATTACAGCTGTCAAAATATACATACTGTAGATTTGATTGCTCTTTTCATCAAGTCACGGCTAACTGACTATATTTCTGTGGCATGCCATGATCTCAAATGAGGCCCCACATAAACGTGGCTGTAGCTTCTACTGTGCACCAACTGTATGCTGTATGTTACCGAGTCCCAGCTGCTGTTGTCTGGATGACTTTGCCGACGGGTCTTTCCGCTGTGGTGGGGCTCATCATCAAGGTGGGCATGGTCGTGGTTGTGTTCCTCTCCACCAAGGTTTAGGGTCTTGAGAAGCTCTTAGAATGACATCATTAAGAGGAAAACATGAACACATTTGTTCAGGTTTAAAGCAAATATTACTCTGTCAAAGTGTTTTCTATAAATGCGTATTTATAACGTTTTTTACTTCATCAAAATTGAAGAATAGCATTTATTAAGCATTAAATACATACACTCTTGCAACCAAAGGGGTTTTACAGCTTGAAATCATAGTAGGAAATCGTAGAACTTCCACAATGAACATTTTATTCTTTTAAGAAAAAAATCTTTTTACTGGTGCTTTTAAAACCAATATAGTGACCTAAAGAACCCAGGTACAATGGAGCAAATAAAAGATCAAAATTATTTTTTTGAGTGAAGTTTTTTTTTTTCCTTTCCTTTCACTTATTGGATTATTAGTTATTGATTTAACCACCTTGACCAAAAATGAAAATGACAAATGTGATATTTTCAGGGATTATCATTAAATTTGCAACATTTTAAAAGTCATAAAATGTGAGATTAAATGACCTCAAAATGAACCTTTAGACATTACGTGCAATAATCTTATGGATCAGAAACATTTTCCAGTCCATAACGACAAACAGCTGTTTAGGAAAATGCTTTTTTTTTACTTAAATACAACCGTTTAATTTAGATGTTAACTCATGAGACACATTTTTAGACTACTTGACAATTAAATTTTTTTTACAGTGTAACATCAAGAAATATTTTTTATCTACTTATACAGCCAGAAATATTTTTTAATAAAAAGTGGGGTCTTTGCTGAACTTAAACTGCTCCAAAAACCACTGAGGAACCTTTATTTTTAGGAGTGTGTGACTGTGAATGTAATTATGATTATAAATGATTAACAAACAGTCAGTCCTACCATGCAGGGTGAGATTTTCAGAGCCAAAAAGGTTAAAGATGTAATTCAGGAAATACTCTTGCTCAGGAAGTACATGCGCCTTCATGCAATCTCCACGCAGGGCATGATAAACAATGTTTCCGAACACAGCGTCCAGCTCTGTGTGTATGTGGTCTCCGTCATGGTCGCTGCTCTCTTTCAGGATGTTGTTCAGAGAGAGACAGGTCTACAAATGTGGATAAATAAATAACACCTTTGGCTGCAGCATGAGATGTCAATCATACATCATTTCACATAGTGGTCTGTTTGACCTATTTTTAAAGGTGATGTGTGTAATTTTTTCTATGGTAGAATTGTTTTTCATAATATGTAGTGACAGCTATGAGTATAGGTAGGAACAGTATTTACTATTCAATCAATAGTATTTAGCTTTCAAAACATAA
The DNA here is from genome assembly GCF_019703515.2 of Myxocyprinus asiaticus. Taxonomy (NCBI): domain Eukaryota; kingdom Metazoa; phylum Chordata; class Actinopteri; order Cypriniformes; family Catostomidae; genus Myxocyprinus; species Myxocyprinus asiaticus. Next base: position 3,728,906 of record NC_059373.1, on the reverse strand, counting down.
AAAAAAAAAAGATTATTTAAATCCCAAAACTAAATGCAGTTGCACTAACCTCATGTACGTCAGGCTGATTGTATTTTTCCATATTGTGAAACAGTCTCTCCAAACTCTCATGTTCCGTGGCACCGATATCACCATGGGGAGGATTACTGGTGGTGGTGTTGTTGTCGTGGCTTAACATTGTTTCAATGAAGTGTTGGGTCTGTACGCTCCAGCGGCCCTCGTGTATGCCCCTGCAGGTGTCTGGGGGCCCGCTCAGGAACAGACAGAACCCAGGGGCCACTGTGAAGAAGTCCTCCATCTGTAGCCCCTGTGAGGTGTTGTAGCTGCTCAACAGCTGGGGCAGAATTTCCACAGAAAGGCACTATATACAGTAGAGAGAGAGGTAAACGGATATGACAACATTTGTGTACTGAGATGGAGTCTAAAACACTGTAAAATAGTGATAATGTGCTGCTGTTACTATTTCTGCCTAATCTAACCCCTGAAATGAGTTGCAGTCAGAGTGATTCAGTTATATTTATGTATGACTTAATAAAACCAGTTCAATTAGATTGAAGTGCATTTTCAGGATACCTGACAAAACCCTAACCTAGTAAAACCAACAACTTCAATAAGACTACATGGACTTTTAACAAAGGTCATTTTGAAGGCAATGGCTTGAAATGAGCACATATTAAAAAATGGAAACAAGTAGTGAGAAAACCCCATGATTAAAGGATAGAATCTGGCTTTAGTTTTTTTTTCTTCATACAGAAGAAAAGCATGAATGAAAACACACTATTAGTCTCAGCAGAGCGATATCCATCCATCCATCTTCTATAGCTGCTTGTCCTATACAGGGTCACAGGTAGTGCTGGAGCCTATCCCAGCTGTCTCAGACTGAAGGCAGGGAAACACCCTGAACAGGTGTCCTTTACAGAGACATACACATTCACACTCTCACCAACGGCCAATTTAGAGTCTCCAATTCTCTTTTCAAGTCTCTTTTGCAGGTTAAGAGGAGGAACCCCAAGCAAACTCTACACAGAAAGTTGAGCCAGGACTCAAACCCTCAAACCCGGGACCTTCTCGCTGAGAGGTGACAGTGCTACCCACATACGTGAAATGACCATAGAAAAAAGATACAGCAAAAATAAACGTTGAAAATAATAGGCAATTCAATTTTCAAACATAATATTCAATAATACTAAATCAAACCTGATGCTCTTAACAAATGCAAACTTCTTTAAATGTTATATACAACATTTTAAATATAAACACCACAAATAGAGTAAATAAGTATACTGCACTAAAAAAAAACAACAACGAAAAAAACAACGTACCTGTAGAAAATAAATAGCCAAGTTTTTTATTTCTCTTCTAAACTTTTGAAGGGTTTCTTTGTCATTTACATTAGGCTTTTCTCAAATCCTAAATTACCATGTAAATGAAATTACACTTATGAAAATAATACTATAATGCAAAAAATACTTAAAATATAAAACAAATATGAATTATAACCAGTGTTGGGTAAGTTACTGTTAAAGTAATTACTAACTACTAATTACATCTTATACAGTGTAATTTGATTACTGTTCTAATTACTCTGTCTTGAAAGTAATTGCATTACTTATTACTAATTACTTTCTAAAACCCTGATCAACCTCGACCAGATGAACAATACAAGGATAAACATGCAACTGTTCTTTTAATTCTTTCAAATAAATCATATCAAATTAAATAAATTATTCATGAACTGGCCAAAGAATTTAAAGGGGCGGCGTTAAATTAGAAAACATATATTTTAACATTAGACGTTATATTTCTATTTTAAATTCACTATTATTTTATATAGAATTGTTCTATAGTCTATACAGTATTTAATGCAATTACATCAGAAGTAACTGTAATTACATTACTGGAAAATTAAGAGTAATCCCTTACTTTACTTTTTTCAACGAAAAAGTATTTTATTTACAGTTGTCTCCCATTTATTTTATTCAAAAGTACCCCAAACAGATTTATATAAGGCAGATTAATAATAGCTGTTTCTTACTTTCTGTTTTGCTGTAGATTTTCCTTTACATGTATGTAATTTATTATTATTCTTTAATGTTTTATTTTTAATGTGTAAGTCTATACCAATCACAGGTGTACAGTAGGCTATGCACCATCACAGTCTGACTTTTCTCGCAGGTGATCTTTTTGATGACCTTTGATGAAATTGAAATGAGAATTATGTATTGAGTGTGTACTGTAGGCACTGATCCTCGACCTCGGTCAATTATAACTCACCTTTCCACACGACACACCTGAGCACAGCACGCGCTTCTCCAGCCGTTCAAAAACCAGGCGAACCGCATCATCTGTGAGGAACTCCTGTCCTGGCGACATTAAATCCACAACTTTCGCATAAATGTCCTGTTTATCGCCATGCCCCCCGCTGAACAGACTGAAACAGGTGAAACAGAGTGCTAAAACACCTCTTGTCTCCATAATCGGTGAGCTTTGTCCGTTCTTCTGTACAGAGAAACTGTTTGAGGTGAGTCTGAATGACTGCACAGACACACAGGAGTTTTAAAGTTCTTCTCTGAGGTGACACAGTACCTGCTCTTCTCAAGTAGAGGCTTCTGATTGGCCATCACATACGTCATTTAAAAGAAGGAAACTCCTCCGTTCACCTCTTCAGAGGGGTTTGGACAGGCAGGGGTGTAGAAGACGCAGGGGATGTGGGAGACGTGTCCCCCTCACTTTCAATTAAACCAGTTCCTCCCGCACTTTTTCACAGGGCAAATGTGTTTACACTGTGTCTTTCATACAGCAAATGAATGTGTAAATGCAAAAGTTAAAATTCACTGGTCAATCATGTCATTCATTCAATAATAATAAACAAATGATCGATTGAGAGCCTTAAAAATATATCTTATATATTTATGTTCGTCTTGCGCTAATGAGCTGGCCTCATTACCTTACTGTCATTCTTTCTCATGTTAAGAAATGGTCAGCTGATGAAAGACTATATGTCACTATATGTCATATTATAAATGCAAGGCAGGCAAACAAGCCAAAGTCTTTCTAGCAAGTCAGTCCACTGGTGCATATCTTTGGAACGCTCCCGGGAGGCTATTTCCAGTCACGCTATTGCAGCTCCTGTCTACTTGAATGGGGAAAGACTGAAATCCCAAATACGGTTGGTCAAGATTACGATCAAAGAACATATTTCATAATCAGCAATGAAATCGGACAACACTGGATTCATAAATTGTGATTCTGTACCTCATATTGCGCTAAAAAACGCAATTTTCCCGGCTTGTATAGCTAATGCGCACATGCGTTCTCGAGTTGATTGACAGGTGATGTCTGTATCTAAAAGATGATTGGCTCTTTTACCTGTAAGGCGGGACTTCCTTTCTACATCCGTTGACCGTTGGGCGTTCCAGTTTCTCCCATTAATTTTAATAGAAGTGGCCCATCTCTGCTAAATAGTCTCTGGTCAAGCACACCCCTTGAAATAACATGTCAGGTTTGAGAAACAAAGATATTTATTATTTTAGTTGTGTAGTTATTTTGTTCACTTTCAGAACCGTTATTGGCCTAACTCAGGATTTCACAGCTGATATACATTTGCACCAACGTAAAGTCAGCTGTAAAGTTCCCTCCAATCAGTCAGAAAAATGTCTAAAATTTAAAAAATTAATAGTTTTAGATCAAACAAAGAATACAAAAAATACACGTAAAACCCTAAATCACTATAAAGAGACAAAACAAAAACACAAGGTAAACACCACCACAACAATTTTAAAATTTAATCACACAAATGCAATAATGTCATGGCACCAATACCGCATAAAATGATAATGAATATTGTACAGACTTTTAAAAATAAATAAATACATGTTTTAGTGACTGCTACTATCGTGAGCAAATAAACAACACCATACATGTGACTTGTAATTAATTCATTGATCAAATTATGCAAGAGTTTTATCGTGCTTGACTTTTAGGTACCAAATGTATTAACTGATACAAATGCATTCTTAGCATTCATAACTAAAAGTTTATTTCTGCCTAACTTTGCTCTGTTGTGTGGATGTATTGTTCTATCATTATGTTTGTTCCAGCGGGATAAGACCTGAGATTTCATGAGGTCTGCCTCAACCTTGAGGGAAGGCTAACCTATGTTGTATACTGACTAATGATGTCATTGCAGGGATTGTTTGGAGTTCTGAGAATAATATGACAAAGCCAAAAGAGCAGAGCTCAAAGTGTAAAAGAGGAAGTGCCCTACTGGGTTTATAACAATTCTGCAACCCTTACAATACTTGCTTTGTGTTGAAAGATAAACAATGACGCAGCTCTGAATCATGGCATTTACAATATGTAGTTGAACAGAATACCATGTTTGTAAGATTTCTAGAATTATCTGTACTGTTCCCAAACCTCTGTACTTGTAAGAGATGATGTCAGCAATTAGTTGTTAGTTGGAGGTTAGATCCTCAACTCATTTTCTGTTTCTGTCTTTGGAAATGTGGAGAGCTTTGTCTTCAGTAAACACTCTCTCAACTGATTGAAACTCAGCTTTGACTCCTGGTCTTCAGTGTCCATACTGGTCTCTCTAATGGATCTAACTGTATTTCCTGCAGTACAATAAAACAAAATACTAGTCCCACCAGGATTTCACGGCACTTTTTCCTGATTATTGCAGCCCAAAATGAATTTGTGGCAGCTTTTCTCAAATATTGCCATGCAATTTGCAACGTTTTATTTGGTTGATTTGTTGTTTTGCAGTGAAAACTCACAGTGTAAATGCAATTATGTGTAAATATTATAGTGCACAATAACTGAATATGCAGTTAGTATGCCCAAAAAAAAAAAAAAAAAGTATAATAAATACACATAAAATACTATACATTTGGCAGAAACCTGTGACATGGCTATCGGAAGACCCTTAATTAGTTTTGCATTACAATCGTCTGCGTCAGACGATGCAATAAAACTTTTCTAAAGTTGAAATAGACTTACAATAAATCTGTAAACAAAAAGCACAAATGAGGATTCAATAATTAGGCCTGTTGCGATTATAACATTGTCTCAGACAGACCTGCCTGATCTCGTCCCCACCTCATAGCCACCCCCATGGCTTCCCCCACCTACCATCCCTTGGTCAGCTCCGCCAGCGCCCCCGTGGTTTGCTCTGCTGGGGTCCCTCTGGTCCGTCCCAACCATGCCCCTGGTTTGCTCCATCTGCCCTGCCTGGTCTGTTCCTTGTACCCCTGCTCTCTTGGAGCCTCCATAGTAGGTACCTCCAGCACCTCCTTGGATTCCCTCCCTCATCTCCTCTGGTGTTCTCCTGGTTGGATCTGCCTGACCTTCTTTTCTGTCCTATCTTTGTTTGTGTCTGTTTTGTTGGTCTTGTCTTGTGTTGGATGTTCAGGTGGCATCCCTTTAAAGAGGGGGTACTGTCAGGATGCTGTCACAATAGTCTGCTTGTTTGTAATTCTTTGTGTCAGGACCCTGACACCTATGTACTGTCTCTTATGGTGTGTGTGAGCACATGGTTTCTGTTTGTGTTGCCATGTGCTTTCCTGTCAGTTCTGTCTTGAATGCTAACCCCGCCCCCTCATTTGCCTGATTATTAGTTAATCTGCCTCACCTGGTTCCATCGTTACCCTCCTCATTTCTCCCTCTATTTAATCTCCCTGTCTGGTTGTTTGTGTTGTTGTTCTACCAAACTTTTGTCTAGTCTGTCTTGCTCCTGTCAGTTTGTCTAGTTACTGGCTTCCTGGTGGTCTCTGCCTGGTTGGCAATTCACAGCATTGCCTAAATTGCCTGTGAGGCCTTCCTTTCAATCCTGCCTGGGAGGACCTGCTCTCTGGCTCCTCTCCTATTTGGCTTTGCTAGCTCTGATTCTAAAAAGCCAACACAGCGGCTGTATTATATGTTATAGGAGTGCACAGATGGGAGTTTTTTTCAACAAAGGTTCTACACATGTTGAAAGACATTGTCTTGTAGATCGGTGCCCCCAAAGAGATGGTGTTCCTAGTCAGTCACCTAATGGGTTGACTGGCCCTGATTGCGTATATGGCCTAAATGCCCTCACATTTATTCGTTAAGGATGGAAAAAGTAGCTCAGACTAAGACAACATTCACTGCTATATTCAGTCTAAAACATTACACTGTGTAGTATAAAGCTGGTTTATGATAACAAATGTCAGTGCAATTAATCACAGATCATCCCCCAAATAGTACCAATCCATGTTAGACAGTGAATGAATATCTTTTATTGACATTTGATTTTGAACATTATTGTAAAATTGCAGGATATATAAAAGATGTGTGGTTTCTATAGCAACAGAGGAAAAACAAACAGTATTGCTTTGAATTCCATTCCATTCTCTTCTATCTATATTTATATTTGCAGATTACAATAAGATACATTTTCTTAGTGGCTTTCTACACTCCATATAAATCGTGATTTTAACAAAACAGTAAATGCAGTTCCCTCCCTTTTGAAAGTAATTTGTTCTTGTCAAGACACCACAAATCACAATTTACCAGGACCATATATTTGTTGTTCACCTGCAACCTGAAGTTTACGCTTTACGAAAATGGCAAACCTCAAAATAATTCCATTTAAAATATTTTTGCCAATATTTAAGATTTACATATTTCAATTTCATTACAAAATTCCATCAAATTATTATAATTATAATGATTTTACAAAATTACATGTATAAAACTTAACATATTTAGTTTCTTATTTTAGTTAAAGGTGACTCAATTCAATTTGAAGGAATTTTGAAATAAAATATGCATATCTTAAATACAGACCTAAATATTATTTTGTGTGTGTGTGTGTGTGTGTGTATACTTTTCATCAAGAATACGAACCCTATTTTAAGACCATTGAGATTGTTAGTATACATCATGATAGTATATGTCATCCTGAATTTAATTTATGATGATTTTAAGTTTCATTACTGTACAAGATTTTGTAACATTACGGTAGTGAGAATTTGGGAGGAAAATGTGTTTAATTGTCATGAAAATAATATCACAATGCAATCCCCCCCCCCCCCCCCAAAAAAAAACAACAACAAAAAAATGTAATAGTCAAAAAATAGGCTTAATTTTCTTGATGCAAATTATAATTTCTCATATTTTTTATAAATATGACATGAACATTTCTTTGTAAGATTCACTCAACCACTGACCTGGAAAAACAATTTTGACATCACCTCTAGCTAAGAATGGCACATCGTTCTGTATATTGTGCACTTGGAATAATCTTTTTAAACACACAGACTCAAAAAGTGGCAAATTTAAATATTACAAAACGTCTGTGTCAAAACATAGGACGCTCAGGTTAGATGTTCGCAGTTTAGTGTCAGTAAACCAAATATGGCAGTGAGGAATCATTATAAGTGAACCAAAATTTGGCACAACAAGCCAAATCGTACTTGATACCATATTTTTTTTTAATATTTTTAAATATTCTGTAGAAAATCATGGCATCCAGGCAGACTTCTGTGACTCTCTCCTGAGCTGTTCAATTATTTAAATGAAACCTATAATTCCCTTAAAGGAATAGTTCACCCAAAAATGAAAATTCCCTCATGATTCACTTACCCTGATGCCATCCTAAATGCATATGACTGTCTGTCTTCAGCAGAACACAAATGAAGATTTTTAGAAGAAGATCTGAATTCTGTAGGTCCATATCATGCAAGTAAACAGGTGCCAGCACTTTGACGGTCCAAAAGTCACATTTAGACAGCATAAAAGTAATCCACACAAATCGATAATTAAAACGTTTTAACCTTATATCGTTGTTTCCGTCCAGTGCTGCATTTCAGTTTGAAATGAACTAACTCTCGTGAGACATTTGTTCCTCGTTGTATAAAAAGTGCACGCTCCGACTTCTCGCGTGAACGCGCCATTGCACTAACGTTACTGATGCGACGACTGCTGACAGGAAGCATTTTTTATTTTAATTTTATTTTTTTAAGTTAATGTTTTAATTATCGACTTTCTTAAACCCAGCGATTCAGGGCCTGGGTAGCTCAGTGGTAAAGACACTGGCTACCACCCCTGGAGTTCAAATCCCAGGGCGTGCTGAGTGACTTCAGCCAGGTCTCCTAAGCAACCAAATTGGCCCGGTTGCTAGGGAGGGTAGAGTCACATGGGGTAACCTCCTCGTGGTTGCTATAATGTGGTTCGTTCTCAGTGGGGCGCGTGGTGCGTTGAGTGTGGATGCCGCGGTGGGTGGCACATTGGGAATTGGGCATTCCAAATTGGGAGAAAAAAAAACTTAGCGATTCGCTTCAGAAGACATTCATTGATCAACTCGTGTGGATTACTTTTAAGCTGCCTAAATGTACTTTTGGACCGTCAAAGTGCTGGCACCCGTTTACTTGCATTATAAGGACCTGACAGAGCTCTATCTTCTTCTAAAAATCTTCATTTGTGTTCTGCTGAAGAAAGAAAGTCATACACATCAGGGATGGCATCAGCGTAAGTGAATCATGAGAGAATAATAATTAATAATAATGTGCACCATTTTTGGGTGAACTATTCCTTTAAATGTTTAAAGAAATGAGGTATCTTAAAAGAAATGCAATGATGAAATCCACTCAAAGAATGAAACTGCAATGTGTCAAAATTTTGACATCATTTCAAACCCATTTAAAAGAACAGTTCACCCAAAAATGAAAATTTTATCATCATGTACTCACCCTCATGTTGTTCCAAACCCGTATGCCTTTCTTTTTTCTTTGGAACACAAAAGCACAATTTTTAAAGAATAAACGGGTTGCTTTTTTCATGCAAGTTTCAAAAAGCACCATAAAATTATCATAAAAGTGGTTGATACGACTTGTGCGCTTTATTCCAACTCTTCTAAGGTCATATGTGTCATATGGGTTTGTAACGACACAAGAGTGAGTAAACAATGACAGAACACAATTTTTAGAAGAACTATTTGTTTAAAAAGCGAAAATGTCTGTGCACTGAAACATTTCACTTCCAGAACAAACTGGGAATCATAGTGGCAGCTAAGGCTTTTAAAAAACATTTCACAAAATTAAAATGTTCTCATATTGCATTTCTCTCCCATAAGTGCTTGGCACAGAAACGTGTGTATGCAAATGATATAAACGTATCCAATATATACATTCTTACACAATGTACAAACAAAGATGTAAGTGCAAATACAATATGCATGCATGTAACTTTAGAATTACTTTAAAACGGAAATTATTTTCACACAAGAGTTTCAGTACTGTAAATACAAACAATTGTATCCAAATGCAATGACATCAGAGAGCAGCCACACCAGTTATGGGCAAACTCCACAAAACGAAATAAGAGTCTTGACCATCAAACAGACGGAAAAGAAAAAGAATTAGAAATAATACTGTCAGGTCTCTGTAACAATTACACTTAATAAGAAAAGCTTCAGTTGTTGGTATGTCACAAAAAATAGGCATTAAGCTGGCTGCAGTCACATTTATCTAAAATTGGAAAAAATAAATAAAATGAAATATAAAACATAAAACAAACCAAAAAAAACCTCAAAATTATCTCGTAATATCAAGATAATTATTGGGTAAATTTCTCAATAAAAATAATCCATTACAAATTAATTATCTAAAAAAAAAAAAAAAAAAAAAGTAAATTGAAAGTCAGTAATTGTAATCTGATTACAGTAATTTAAAATGCAATGCATTACACTGCTTTTTTTTTAACTTAAAAGTAATTACAGTAATGAATTAGATCAAGATTCAAAATCAAGCGAGCACTTGGCTCATTATGACATCATCATGACCTTTGACACCTGTTTTGTTCGTTCAGTCTGAGTTCATCACATATGTACTGTAGGGCTGGACGATATATTGAATATTGGATTGCGATGATTTTGCAAGCAATATAAAATTAAGCACGTTGTGAATATCGCAATGATTTTCTTGCACTTTTTATTAGGCCATTGAGTCTCAAAGAATTTGTCATTACGTTATTTTTATGATTTAAACTTAAGTAGAAAAATTGTGTTAGAGTTGGTAAGTTTGATTCATTTTCGTGAATCACTTCAAACTATTCAATGAATCTATTCAAAACTTGATTCAAAAATGATTTGTTTGCGTTATCACTAAAATTGTTCACATAAATTGCTTTTATCTTGTTAAATTATTTTAATAAAAATGTTAGTAATATTGCTGTTTATTTATTGTTATATTGGTGCATATGACTAAATAAATATTCCTATTACATTATTCCCTTTCTTAAAAAATGTGCCTTTAAATATATATATTTTTTAATCATTTCTAAACTCATTTTTTGTTTAATATTAGGCATTAAACATTTTGAATCTACTAAGTAGATTTTACTTGTCAACAATGGCTGTTTAGTTTAAATGATGTTCTTCTGATTGAAAACATATCACTTTTTTAATCCATTTAAAAAATAAATAAACACCAATATCGTCAAAGGCTAAAAAAATATCAAGACATAATTCTTTAGCTACATCGCCCAGCCCTAACTGTCTGAAATAATAAAATCATAAATATCAGTAAAAATAATTTTCAGAGTTAAACGCCACATTAAATAAACATTGACAGCTGCATTTCAACAAAACAAATGCTGAACATGTTTACACTTTTCCTATATTTTGCATACAGGAAAAGATTGATATCAACCAACACTAAATTCTGACATGAAACATTTTATAAACATGGGAATAAAAACCTGTGTGCTCAAACAGGTCAATTTACTGTACAGTTCTCCCTTATTTGGCTGTGAAAGTGCCGCCCACAAACAGTGTCCGTTCAGTCAGTGCTGGGAGCTGGAATTGTTCGAAGTGTCTCGTCTCTGTCCAGTGAAGGTGCTGTTGTATTTTAGCAGTTCAATCTGTTTTCACAGCGAGACAAACGCTGTGTTTGTGCTGCCGCAGCTGCAGTGAATGCTGTTACACTCTGGGCTCTAGTCTGTGAGACAGTTCAAACAGTGTCTGCTGACTGTCAATGATGTGCAGGTAATGGACACTCGATCGCACTTCAGGACTGTCACACTGTGAAAGCTCATTTCCTGGGAAGTGTAGAATAGTAGATAAATGTTATGATAGGAGTCAAAATGATCACTGATATATTTCACTTACAGTTTACAGAATGACAACCACAGAAATTTGATCCAAAACAATCATATGATGCATGTAAATTAGTTATGTTTGATTGGACAATCGTGATAAATGTTGTGACCAATAGGATGAGAGACTGACCTGTTTGATCTGTCTGACAGTGGCGAATGAGTCGGACCGTGTCTGCAATCATGTGCTACAGACAGATACACACTCGTCAGTATTTCCACAATGATAAAAATATTTTTTGTTCACTGATTTTTTTTAATAATAATAATCAACTAATAATTATACAAATATAAAATAAAACATTAAATATATGTATTAAATAATAACAAAAATAAATAGGCTACTATTACTACTACTAATACTTAAATAAATAATAATATGAATAATACTTGTACTGCTACTGCTACTACTAATAATGAAATACAAATGATAATCAAATAAAAATATATAATATATAAATTAAATATACTTATTAAATACTACTAATAATAATGTAATAAAAAAATAATACTAATACTACTACTGCTCCTCTTCCTCCTCCTACTATTACTAATAATGAAATATAAATAAAAAATATACTTTAAAATATAAAATAAAAAATATACTTATTTATAACAATAATAAATAGGCTACTACTACTATAATAAAAATGTAATAACAAATAATACTAATACTACTACTGCTCCTCTTCCTCCTCCTCCTACTACTAATAATGAAATATAAATAATAATATAAATAAAAAATATACTTTAAAATATAAAATAAAAAATATACTTATTTATAACAATAATAAATAGGCTACTACTTCTATAATAAAAACTGAATAACAAATAATACTAATACTACTACTGCTCCTCCTACTACTAATAATGCAATATAAATAATAATAAAAAATATACTTTAAAATATAAAATAAAAAATATACTTATTTATAACAATAATAAATAGGCTACTACTACTATAATAAAAATGTAATAACAAATAATACTACTACTGCTCCTCTTCCTCCTCCTCCTACTACTAATAATGCAATATAAATAATAATAAAAAATATACTTTAAAATATAAATAAAAAATATACTTATTTATAACAATAATAAATAGGTTACTACTACTATAATAAAAATGTAATAAGTAATAACACTAATACTACTACTGCTAATAATAATGAAATACAAATACTAATAAAATATTAAATATTAAATAAAATATACATTAAATAATAACAATAATAAACAGGATTTACAACTACTACTACTACTAATAATGATAATGAAATACAAATATTAATAAAATACTACTAATTAATTTTCAAACAAATTATTCATTGACACAGTAAACACTTACCAGCTTCTCAAAATTGACAAGATTATCATGAAATGTTTTATTCCCCTCATGGATGAAAGTGATATCTGAAAACCAACAGAAATGACAACATTTAAACAATTCAATATAGTGATCTCCAAAATAACAACAAAAGCATTCAAGATGGCCCTGATAGTCAAACTGTGTCACCTTTTAAAAATAACTCTTCTTTTTTACTGTTGCCATGCAAGTCCCTAATAATTAAGAAGCTTAAAACTACAGCCAGTGACAGGAAGTGGGCGGCATGCTTACCTTTAAGCAGCAGAGGCATGAAGGGTATTTTGGGCGGTTTCATCTTCTTGAATGCATCTCTGTAGGCCTTGTGATTCATAGATGGATCCTGAAGAACAGTGTGAAAAATCAGACGAATCTCTTGACATTACTGACCTCTAGAGGGAAAACAGTTGATGTGGATTCTTATTAGGATATGTTTGACTTACCGTCAACAACTCAAGCTCAGAAAACAGCTTCTTGAATTTCCCAGGAACTTTCTGCAGGTAAGAAAGAGACGAGAGAGAGATACTTAAGAAAAGGTATTGGAGTCCTCACCAGACAAGTCAAGATTTGTCGCTGGTAACATGTTGTATTACACCTGGTTAGGACACATGTAAGCTACTGTAGAGAGTAGAGAGTCAGTAAACGTGTGTTTTACCTCCCATGTCTGGTTTAGACGACTGACGGCAGCGGTGTTTAAACCCATGATGATAGCGAATGAAGAGTTCAGATTCCTCTGCGCTTTACAGCTGAAATACACAAACACACACTCACAGGTGAGTTATTGCCTTGCAGCAACAAAGTGTTTGAAACACTCACACAGTTATTAAAGCATAATTAAAGTAGAATTATCACAGAAACACTGAACAGAATATAGATATTAACCAAACAGTCTCCTTAACCTTTATCTGACATGTGGCATTGCAGGTCTGTTTTAATAGTCATAGACACCAGGGAAAGTGCAATGCTAAATGCAAATAATACAATTCAACCAACCATATAATCATGCATTTATAACAACAACAAAAAAATAGACTTCTATCACTTTTCCCATATCACTTGTTTTTGACGTCAAAGAGAGTTTTGTTTACTTTTCGACAAAAAAATGTGGAGCGACTGGGGAATCGTTGAGACTTACTGAGCAGCGATCTTGATGAACTTCTTAAGCAGCTGGACTCGTTTGCCGAGCGATGGACAGAGCAGCACCTCTGACATCACCCACTGCTGGACCTCATTACAACGCTGCAATAGGAACTCCAGCGCTACCGTGTGTCCACCGCTGGCTTGGCGACTGAACGTATAGAATATCAAATCTTGCTGTGGAGAGAGACAGACCAGAGGCTGTTATAAGTGGAGAGTGGTTTAGAAGATAACTTCACTTATTTTAGCTGTAACCAAACTAACAATTGTGTTTTCTAAGAATGTTTTTCCAATCATCCCATTTGGTTTTGAGAATGTTCAAATGTCCAGTTTACATCAAGGGGAATAGCCTAACACTCTTAAAAATATTCTCTCAACTTAATCTGTATTAAAAAGTGAACTTTATATGAATGTTGATTTGTACTTTTCCAATAGCAATACTGTTGAAAATACGTAAAATAATGCTATACTTTTTGCATAATTGTTATGAACAATTATTTTGGGAGCTATTAAAAAATGTGTTACATATGAATATATAAAATATATAATAAATTATATTATTAAAATATATACATTTTTTAAATGATTTTATTTATATTATATATATATATATATATATATATATATATATATATATATATATATAATATGCATATATGATATTATAATATATTTATCATCTAAAATACAGTATACTATTATGTATAATATATCAAATATACAATAAATAAATAATATTATTTAAATTTATTATTCTAAAATGATTTTATACTAAAAATATTGTAAATAGTTTATTATTTTATATATTTTAATTATATATGATATTAAAATATAATAAAATTATAATCTAAAATATTATATATAATATATGAAATATATCATAACTGAATAATATTATTCAAATATATTTTATATTTTTAATATTGTAAATATTTTATATATTTTAATTATATATATATATATATACAGTATATACATATATTGATATTATAATATAATTACAATATAAAATATATTGTTATATATAATATCTAAAATATATAATAATAATTGTTTACAAGTACATTATTTCCACATAGCACTACATAAATAAATAATATAAATGTTTTATATTAGGATATTCAGATACTGTTTTCTCTAACCATTGTGAGAACTTTGAGATAATCAAATACTAACAACATCATAAGGATGTTTCAATACATTTTTTTAAAGGAATATTCCAGGCTAAATACTGTACATCTTAAGCTCTATGTTCAGCATCTGTGGCATGCTGTCGATTAGCACAGAAAATGAATTCAACTCGTTCAACAGTTTGTAAAAACAAACAACAGTGTGTCGACTGTTGTCATAGTATTTATATTTAAACATTCCTATTAGGTCCTAACATTCATCCTCCATGATTTTATGACCAGTGCCGTGTATCGGAGAAGCTTCACCTCATGTATGGAGTTGAAAAGATTCCAGTCGAAGTTTGTGAGAGCCACGGATACGTCCCACGTGTTGATACCCAGCAGTCTGACAGGCTTCTGACCCAGTTCTGGACACTCAGTCAGGGGCGGCTAAGAGAGAGAGACCACTATTACAGAAAGATTACGGCCCGTTTACACCTGGTCTAAACATCCTCCTTAGGAGTACTGTACATTCACTACAAAAGACTGAAAACATTTACGATTTGAAGTTGACCCGGTTCATCTCACCAGTATCTCGTTGAGATCTCTCCAACAGGCGATCAGTCTACCTGAAGTCACCAGAGATCCTGAATAAATTCTGTCATTAGGCTGCAGGACACACTTCTCTGTGGAAGAGCAGAGAGAGAAAGAGGCTTTCAGTTTATCTGTCCATCAGCCTGAAATGCTTTGTGTACTTGTGTGTGTGTGTGTGTGTGTGTGTGTGTGTGTGTGTACTGACCGCCCCTGTAAGTCTGGGCCACCAGCATCATGTCATCTTCTGATCTGTCCATCCGTTGAGCGACGATGTGCAGCAGTTCTTGAGCAATTACGGCAGGTTTCACTCTCATACTGAGATATGAATCACAGCTCACATACACATGACACATTACTGACAGACACAGACACAGAGAGACAGAGGTTATTCAACTAAGTTATTATAGTTTGCATTTTCAACTTTAGTTTCAGGCTGGAACATGCTGCCTGTATAATGAGGTAGGATGAAAATAAGGTGCTTTTCAAACTGCTCTGAGACCAGTTTGCTTAAGACTTCCATTCATTCAGAAACGTTGTCAGTTAAGCCATTAACTGATTAGGCAGCAAGTCAGTTGCAAACGTTTTCAGATGCAGCCTCAGTATACACAGAGAGGAAGAAACATTGCAACGGTCCACAGCAGAGGAGGAATTACCTTCTTTACTCTCAGCTGGAGACACTCGTAGTGAAACACAGTTCTCCTTCAGACTCAACTGCTGGAAGTGCGCTTTATTCTGAAAGGAGAATAACATTTTAATAAATATTGTATAATATCTATACGGTATATATATATATATATATATATATATATATATATATATATGTAAAATATAAATTATATAATAATAATAATACAATATCCTTTCATAGAACAGTGGCCTATTCTCATGACATCACAGAGGGTTGAACTACATTTATTTATCTTAAAATAAATGAAAATAACTATTGGCCAGATTTTAGAAACGCATTCACGTAATACCGACAACTGTAGCCTAAATAGCTTTTTGACCATTAATTAACATCATTCTCCCCATCTCATGTCCTTTCTCTCACCTTTTGGTGTGGAGAATAATCATCCACCGTGCTGAGAGAAAAAGAAGAAGAAAGAAACCAAAATTACAGACTGATTATTATGACATTCAAGGATCAAGCAATGTAAAGAATGGACAGTTCTGAGAAAAACTGAGAGACAGAGAGACGGACAGACATGACTGGCTGATTTAACACCCCTGTCAGCCAATCATGTGTGAGGAAGTGTCCGTCTAGACAGACAGAGATGTGTGGACCAGCTGTCTGCTGTGAGACGCTGTGAGTGTTAGTTTCTCTCTGTCGCTTTGTCACTGCACTACATCCATCTATCAGAGCTGCAGTGCTCGAACAGGACGTGACAGACAGATTATTATGTTTCTGATTCACTGCACAGTACAAACACATTGCTACGTCCATTTGTTTTAAAGCAAAACATTCAAATCAAATGGAATTGTTTCATTCAATGTCATTGTTTGCTGTCATCATCCTGCGCTGCTTTTATCACAAAATCTTTCCATGGAGATCCAAACGCTGACTTTTTTTTTTCCCTGAAAAATCTTTATGGAATTCTCAGTTACCTATGTTACATGCAAGTCTCATCTTCGTATCTGATGTTTCTCTTTCTGAAAGAAATGATGAGAAATGAGAGCAAAAGTCTTGTTTTGTTCTCCAGTTAATCTCGTTGTAAGGAGAAACAACTGAGATATTAAAAAGATCTCATTTGTGATTTTTCGCCAAGCAGATTTCTCAAAATGGGCGTGAGCGTAGTTTATCTCCTCTTCTTACAGCAGTCATAATTACACCTGCGAGCCTGTCATCCCATTTAGCAGGGTTACGATGAGCATCTGCTTGCCAAGGAACCCGAATGCGGAATCTGGGAGCCTCCGTGGACGAACGGGACCGTTTCCATGCTAAGCAGACTTCAGGGAGGCTAAGCTGATGAAACGACAGCATGTAAGAAGCTCAAGAGAGGCCAATACAACGCTGCCGCATCATCAGAACTGTGTGTTTGTGCACTTTTGATTTGTGAAGGCCAAATGTCCTTGTTTAAAGCTCATTTGTAAGGACAGTTTAAGAGGTCCTCATTAATACAAGTTCATAAATGGCATCATTTTGTCTTAATTAAAATACAAAATACTAAAAAGTATGTGTGTGACACTCACTGTCTACGTCGCAGAAGTTTCTGGAATTCCTTCAAGTCTTTTTCCAGTGTTGGAAACTCATAAACGTCCTCCAGCACGTATCGATACAGCGTCTGCAGATAAAACAGAATATAAAATGAAAAGATTCACAAAATACACTTTACAAATGAGCAACCTGATTCACATTCACCAAAAATGTGAATGGGTAAAAATATTGACTTTCTGATTAATCGCAAATTATCTTTTAATTGTGCTTCAACGTTTACTTCAGTTTTGGTTGTGTTAATTTTGATATCTGTTAAATAAAAAGCACTCAAACTGCATAGTTTGACCTTGTTGTTAATTTGAAAAATTATATATAAAATAAGAAGTTTGCCTGTATAATTAACAGTATTAGCTGCGAAGAATAGCTTTCAAATGTATGCAAAATGTACATTATAACTTAAATATATCCAAATTAATCAGAATGACATCAAACTGGATCGAAATCAGAATCGAGAGCTTGTGAATCAGAATCAAGTCATATCGTGAAATCGACCAGCCCTAATGTTGAATCAGATTTTTTACGAATGGCATCAAAACTGCATTTGCAAATCTTGTTACGAATTGTTGAATCTACATTTGTAAACAGTCACACATTTGTGGATATCTTTATATCTTATATTTTGATTTACAAATACATTTCTTCAACGTACGCGTTCTACGTGAGACATTTTCTAATCCACCAAATCATAGTACAGCTACGTTCAACTCTTTCATTCAAGTAGCATCATGATGCGCCAATGTGTCTTTTATGGTAAAGTAGTCGTATCTCGTAATAATTATACAGAAACAAAGTTAAATGCAGAATCCGTTTTGCTCTTCATTTGTGGCGTCCATACATCTGACTCCAACTTGAGATATACAAAGCGCCAAAAACATGGATTGATGAAGACTGAATTTGTGTATATGAGGCTGTTAGCCCACAAAAACATAACCTTGAATGTACGGTGGGCAATGAGGGAGGTGGCAGGGCCGTTTATAAGCATATGGGGGCCCCAAGTGAAATCTTACTATTATTACACAAAACGCTATTTTTTTTTTTTTACAATAAATTAAAACGTTAACAATAAATTAAGAATAAATAGCTATACAAATTAACAATAAATGACTATAAATAACAAAAAAGGAGTGTGCATTTACCATCTCCATGATATAAAATAACGATGCCTACATCGCCAGCTTGCGTGATACAAAAACTCTAAAATAAATACACACACAAACGCACACACACACAGGTGATGAGCACAGCGCATTTGTGTTGTCCTCATGGGTGCTGTAGCGTTTGATGGAATATGTGTTTTAGTGTGTTTCATGTATAATTTAGGCAGTAAAACATGAGCTGTCATCTCCAAGCATGTCTGGCCCATTACAACCAGCTTTCAACAACACAACCCCCCCTCCCCCCTCCCCCCTTCTGCCTGTTACTAGGCAACCATCACCTGGGAAACACTTCATGCAATGATGTACAACACGACCGTGAAACAGCCCCATCACTGCAATGACACTTTGGTTGCCATGGAAACACTGCGTGAGTGTGTGTGTAAGTGAGTGGGTCGGGACAAAGGCAGGTGAGGACAAGATGAGAATTTGTGATGTGTGTGTGTGTGTGTGTGTGTGTGTGTCTCAGGTCTTTTAAAGATGACAGAGTGAAATCTGTTATTCAGTGACAGAACCCTGTGAAAAATCTACACCTGCATTCAAATACACTAAACACTGTGACACACACACACACACAATAACCACCTACACACACACACACACACACACACAAACAAACACACAATAAACACCTACACACACACACAACAACTACACACAATAAACACCTATACACACACAAACACACAATAAATACCCCCCCCCACACACACACAATAAACACACTTACACAATAAACACATTTACACACACACACACACTACACAACCACACACACACACAACTACACACAATAATCATATATACACACAAACACTTATAGATACAATAAACATACACATGTAAACACCTATACACATGGACATGCACAAAAAACTTTCTGTATTTTTACATTTTCAAAAAAACATCGTTTAGTATGTTTTTTAAGCAATTTAAATTATGCGGACACTAGAAATGTCCTCATAAACCACATTTATAGCATAATACCCTTGTAATTACCAGTTTGTAATACCACACACAAACACACACACACAATAAACACCCATACACACAACAACTACACACAATAAACATATATACACACAAACACCTACAGAAACAATAAACACATGTAAACACCTATATACACAACACACAAACAAGACCCACACACACACACACACAAACACACACACACAATAAACACCCATACACACAACAACTACACACAATAACATATATACACACAAACACCTACAGAAACAATAAACACATGTAAACACCTATATACACAACACACACGCAAGACCTACACACACACACACACACACACACACAAAAAATAAATACCCATACGCACACAACAACTACACACAATAAACACATATAGATACAATAAACATATATACACACAAACACATATAGATACAATTAACACATACACATGTAAACGCCTATACACACAACAACTACACACAATAAACATATACACAAACACATATAGATACAATTAACATATACACATGTAAACACCTATACACATGAATATACACACAATAAACACCTACACACACACATGCACAATAAACACCTACACACACACACACACACACACACACACACACACAACACCTATACACACACAACAACTACATACAATAAACATATATACACACAAACACATATAGATACAATAAACACACACACATGTAAACACCTATACACACAACAACAACTACACACATAATAAACACCCATACACACACAACAACTACACACAATAAACATATATACACACAAACACATATAGATACAATAAACACATACACATGTAAACACCTATACACACACAACAACTACACACAATAAACACCCATACACACACAACAACTACACACAATAAACATATATACACAAACACATATAAACACATACACATGTAAACACCTATACACACACAACAACTACACACATAATAAACACCCATACACACACAACAACTACACCCAATAAACATATATACACAAACACATATAAACACATACACATGTAAACACCTATACACACAACAACAACTACACACATAATAAACACCCATACACACACAACAACTACACATATATAATAAACACATATACACACAATAAACATACAGATACACATATACATACAATTAACACATACACATGTAAACACCTATACACATGAATATACACACAATAAACAACTACACACACACACACACACACACACACAATAAACACCTACACACACACACACACATGCACAATAAACACCTACACACACACACACACACACACACTCACACACAACACCTATACACACACAACAACTACACACAATAAACATATATACACAAACACATATAGATACAATAAACACATACACATGTAAACACCTACACACACACACACACACACACACACACACACACACACATGCACAATAAACACCTACACACACACACACACACACACACAACACCTATACACACACAACAACTACACACAATAAACATATATACACAAACACATATAGATACAATAAACACATACACATGTAAACACCTATACACACAACAACAACTACACACATAATAAACACCCATACACACACAACAACTACACACAATAAACATATACACACAAACACATATAGATACAATAAACACATACACATGTAAACACCTATACACATGAACATAAATTAATAAATAAATAAATTAAAACCAATATAATATATATATACTGTATATATAATGTATTTTTTGTTATATGAAGGTCCCATTAAATCTGAATTGGGATTTTTCTTTATCAGGTCTTCATCATTTATTTTTGGTACTTTTCAAAAAGCGCTCATGTACAGATTTTACTGTTGCCATATCCCAGACCTTCAATATTGAACATCTTACATGTTTAAAACTATGATAATCTAAACAAAGAGTGAAATAAACCATTTTAATATTTATTGTGTTTAAATGATTCCCACATTTCTTGCATCATTTCCACCACACCAAATGATTTTGCCCCTAATACATTTTTTTTCAAAAGTTAGTGTACTTGAAATCAGCCTTAGCCAGACAAAAGCATTAAAACATTAAACACTTCTATAAATACAATAAATGCCTGCTCACACATTAATCAACCACACACAAACACAAACACCTGCACACACACAGCTCATATCTGAAATACAGCAAACAAAATCGCTGCTTTCTTGAGCTCTGATTTGAGAAACTACAGCCCTGTTCATAACGACACAAACTAATCTACATGTAATCTAACACTCTCTTAGCATTTGTAATGATGCTTGAAATGGGTTTCTAAACGCTGTGTTTGCCTGTAGCCTTGAGCAGCTAGAACAGGAATAAAATATCTAGAGGGAAAACAAGAGAAAACCCATTAAAAGCAACACAAGTCCTGACATGAGATGAGGCTGAAGCACTCCCTGAGGAGAACCGTGAGTCACTCGACACAAACTACTGCTTAATACACGAAAAAGAGAAAGTACACAAGGTTCAATTCAGCTTTATACTTATTTCTATTTCAAGGGTGCCTAAACCTGATCAAGTAAGAAATTACATTTAAAAAACATCCACACTATGCACACATTCTACAGGAAAGTTTTCTGAATATTTAATCTTAGGTCACGAGAATGTTTGGGTAATGTTATTACCTTCATGAAGAGTTTGACGTTGTCCTCTTCACGCAGGAAGTCCTTGTACAGAGCGCTCCACTGGGACACAAGGTGCAATACCTTCCGCTTCCTATACAGGGCCTCCTTTCCTTCCTCCTTCCCTCGACTTAGTACGCGCTTGGTACAGTAGGTGAGATCACGTTAAAGACCAATAACCACAACAACAAACGAACACAATCAATACAGGCGTACACACATGAATTAGGATTGGATGTACACATAAGCGCTTGATTATGAGACGAGAGAGCTCAGATTGTGTTTAGAGTACAACTGTGTGCTGCAATGAATATAGTTTAAACTATTCGTATATATATCGATCCATAAGGGTTCAGAATCGATTAATTAGCCAATGTCGGTTTATCTCTACTCTGAACCCATCTGGTACTGCGTACAGTTTAATCTGAAATTGCTAACCATTTCCATTTGGGCGATTAATAGGGGTGTTACTGTAGCCGTTTGTTAATAGATCATGAATGTTTTCTGAATGTTTTCCAGTAAATATTCTGTAAAATATTCAATTAATTGCAGCAACAGTATGTAAAGGCTAGGCTACACTTCCTTTTTCCGTTAAAGGCTAGAGCGCTTGACCGTGAGCAACATGTACCGGTATACTCTTTTGACCATGTGTCCAAATGCACACGTTCGTCGCATGTGCACTACGACTGCTTGCTAACCCTAACCGTTTTACCGCCGATGATGCACACAGAGGTGGACTGTCCTCTTGTCTCAAAAAAATGCTACAATGCATGCAGACAGTCCGTGCGTACTGTGCTGACAATGTAACTCGCGGCACTCGGAAAACCGAAGTCTACTTTGGGTTTAAGTGTCATTTGCTATCATTAAATTGTTTTATATCAAATATGAAGTGAATCTGCATTGCTTTGGCCATCTTGTGCTCTAGATATCCACTTCAGCCAAAAAAAAAACCACGCATATCAGTCGACAGCAATTTTAGAACATACTTGAATGTTTAATTTTCGTATGTATTTTGCAGTGATATTGTTGAAGGATATTGTCCCAGCAGGGCTTGACAGAGCTCACTGGTGGACATAAAGACCAGATATGTCAACAGGAAGTCGTCCAGAAGCATTTCTGAAAGACAAACACACACAGTATGTAAACACAATAAACCACCACCTCTACATTGATTTATTTACTCATCAGCACACATTACTACATGCTAGGACAATTAATCAGACATGTAAAAACTCGTCTACATTTCACTCTCCTGGGATGCTAATGTTTAATGAGAATTTTCATAAGAGAACGTGGGGCTATTTGTCATGTGTATTGTGTTGATTCATGTCTTTTATTTTGAAATTCTAGTTCCTGGTTCATGTCATGTGTTCCTGTTTCCCTTGTCATGTGATTTCTGTTTTCCCTCCATGTTCTTGTGTCATGTTTTCATTGGGTTATTGTTTAATTAGCTTGTTATGAGTTCTGTTTGTTCACTGGTTTATGTTCTCCCATGTCTTGTATTTAAGCCCTCATGTTTGCATTGTCTGGTGGTCAAGTATTGAATGTGGATGTGAATGTTGTTTTGTTGTCAAGTCAAGTCAAGTCAAGTCAAGTCAAGTCAAGTCAAGTCAAGCCAAGCCAAGCCAAGCCAAGCCAAGCCAAGCCAAGCCAAGTCAAGTCAAGTCAAGCCAAGCCAAGCCAAGCCAAGTCAAGCCAAGCCAAGCCAAGCCAAGCCAAGCCAAGCCAAGTCAAGCCAAGCCAAGCCAAGTCAAGTCAAGTCAAGCCAAGTCAAGTCAAGTCAAGTCAAGCCAAGCCAAGCCAAGTCAAGTCAAGTCAAGTCAAGTCAAGCCATAGTCAAGTCTAGTTTATGTCAAGTTCATGTTTATGTTTCACGTTTGTAATTAGGCTTTATTGGTTATATTTAATAAACTGCACTTAGGTTCTTCATCTCATCATCATCATCGTCTTCGTCATTGCCATCATTGTCAGCAGTTCCAGCATACGTTACACTAATTAGCATTTGCAAAGGCATTTCAATTTTTGTTAATATTGGCAAGATTTTTGAAAGGTTGCATGTAGAACAGTAGCCTAAAACAATTGATAAATAGCTATTTTTGACTACTGGGTAACATTAGCTAATAGCAAGAACAGAAAGTTGTTTGAGGACACGTCCACACTAGTACTTTTTTATCTGAAAATGCATTTATTTCGCTAAGTTTACACCTCTCATCCACACTAGAACAGTGTTTTCCTCCACCGAAAATGGAGCGTTTAGAAAACTTTGCATTACCGAATACCGAAGACAAATATTTTTTTCCTTGAAATAACATGGACTGGTGAATCATGCACAATAAGTCCAGGAACGTGTATTGGGAAGTCAATTCATATTGGATATTAAAACATGTCTTGTGGTTAATATTTTAGCTTAACTGTTGTAAACATTCTCATTTCAAACCACCAACACATTCTGTGCAGTCTTCCACCCTCTCTACCCATAAACCCATTTCTCATCTCCCTTTGTCTTTGCTGTTTGTCTCTCGCGTCTGCTGATAAATATGCATTTCCATTTTTATAGCAGGGTGTCTGTTATAACAGAAAGCCAGCCTACAATCCATCTTTCCATTTTCACCTACTGCTGTGAGAGAGAATCAAATAACAGTTATGTCATTTCTGAAAAAGCAGGAAGGATGAAACTATCACTCAGGTGATGATTACAGAGTGTGTGCTAGAACAGAGTATATACTGTGTGCACCCAGCGTGCAAATTACACAATGACTTTCAGGGAGGTCAACTTTTTTTAAAGGACTATTCTGGGTTCAATACAAGTTAAGTTTAATCAACAGCATTTGTGGCATAACGTTGATTACCACTAGTGTTGTTTTGTGAATGAATCGGTCTTTTTGAACGAATCGTTCTCGTTCACCTCCATACACTGACTCATATTACTCATTCACTGACGCCTCTCCCTTTCGAAGCCAATGAGCTCTAGTTTGAAGCACGAGACAGCTTTGGTGGCTTTTTATGCCTGTTTATAGCACGAGTCAATGGCATTCAAGCGCGGGGGTGAAGGAGCATATCATTGGTTTGACTCACTGAGCGAATACACCGCTTCACTAAGCCAGTCAGTTCGGTCTTTTGAGTCTGAACGAGATGAGACGTCTTGTTCATGAGCGAACTGAATGTACTGGAATACTCGTTATAAACAACTCTCGTTCATGAATGAGGATCTGCGCACCCACTGAATGAGAGGTGGTATGTCATTCATTCAGGTCGGTATACGAGTCAATCGCGTTCAACAATGAGAGAAAGGGGTGAAATGCACTAAGACAAGTTTATAGGTATGCACAAAACATAATCCCCAATTTATAAATGTGTAAAAATGACTGAAGACCATACAGTTTAAAGGACATGAATTAGGGATTGAAATGTTGTGCTTTGGTGCAAGATATCTGTGACGACGATGTCGTCGAGTGAGTTTTAACATAAAAAGTCACATGCATAAGTGTTTAATTTACACCTCTTCATTCTAAAAATATTACTGATGCCTTTTGATTTTCTGCAATGCCTTGTTTCAGTAACACGAGACAATCTCTTGTGTACAATGGTGTCTCTAAACAATTACCACTGTAGCATTTATGTCCGAATAAAGACTTACGCAGGCCTGAACAAGAAACACTGACTTAAAAGTTCTATTTCTGGCGTTTTAGCATTTAAGTTGGAGTTATTCATCATATCTCAATATCAAAGCTGCATTAGGGAATACAGCTAAAGGAAATTTAAAGAGCTTGACATTTTACATCATTACAGTACAACTTAATTTAGTGTACAGTAACATTTGAAAACAATAGTTGGCTTTATCGCAGTATCTGAAGGCGACGGCGCAGCTGTAGGCGTCACTAACTAGAGATTACCTTAAATATACAATAACCGCACCCATGATACTGCATGTGTGTGTAAGGACATTTGAGGACGTCCTTGAAGGTAACAATTATTCATAAAGAAAATAATGTTTATTATGCTATTTTTGATGATTATGCTTATTATTATGTTATTATTATTCAAATATTTTGTACTTTATATTTTGTGTGTTTATATTGTACTTATGCTCTACAACAATGAATTTATTTATTAATTTATATATATTCGATGTGCATGAGATTATACTGACATCACTTGATTATATACAGTATATCTGTCATGGCATCATGTGAAAATTAATTTGAATTGACAAATACTTTCTATTATTTTTTCTGCTTTAGATCAATAATAGCTATTTTTGTACGAATATCATCTAGTGTAAGTGAGTGCAATATAGGCTAAATTTTGGAAGGCAGATACAGTATGTCCTCATTTAGACAGATATAGGTAACTGTGAGTGTGTGAAGGTTTGCAGTAATTTGAAAGGTAATATTGAGACTCAAGCTGCTTTTCTGATAGATTAAACAAAATGTAAAAACTAAAACTCTCTTTTCATTACTGTGGGGCACTTTTAAACGCTAAACATAGCTGCCAACACACCAGTAATTATCCAGGATGCGCCACACTGTGTCGCCTATGGGTGTGTTATACTTAAGGGACACTGAGTTACACTCACACATATACACAAACATTACAAATACTCATGCACACACACATACACAGAAAATAACCTCATTCTCTCTGTTGCGTTTCTGTTTGCTCTCTGTGAAAATTTTTAAATTCAAAAAATTATATACGATTTAATTTAGCTCTAGAACACTAGGGGCCATAGAACTCCATAGAAATTGTTGGCAATTTGCTTTGAGGTCAACAATGACCTCAGCTGACCTTTAACACCTCTACACACTTGACTTATCAAACATTAAAATAAAGTGTGTGCTTACAGACTCCATGAATAATCATGCTTTTGTGAGATTAAAAAAACAACTGTCACCAACACTGGCACAAATCAACTGGTTTTGCAGGCAGAACTTCAAAAACATCCTCTGAAAACTTGCATCAGATGCACCGGTGTAAGTCGAGAGGGAGAAGACGCCTGCGGGCACAAACTCCACAGAACAGAAACCAAAAGAAAATTCTGTCGGCTTTAAGACATAAAGCATTCCAGAAAGACAGTGCAACAAGTCGTTCTAACATGCCACGTTCTTAAATAATTGAGAATGGGAATGCTTGTATTTGAACAAACTTGACCAGTGACCACAATGATCACAGTAAAGGATTTTTTTGTCACGATTCAACCCATCTGTTAGTGCTACTGTATTCTAAAACAGTTGAAGTCAACATGAAATCTACTATTTACTTTTTTTATAAATATACTTGTGCACGATTATTGATGCGTTATTATAAATAAAGTTGAATAATCAATAAAATCTAATTACTTTTCCCCTTCTGAAACGATTTTAAGTTTTAAAACAAAATAATATTAACCAACCAACTTAATTATTAGGGTGTTTTCCCATTCAGTTTGAGTTGCGAGGCACTGTGCAAAAGGGTCCTTGAATAACGTATAACGTGCGAGTAAGGGCAGCTGGTAGAGTTCCTGGTACCCCCCTAGGGTAAGATGGTGCCCCTCTAGGGAGTTGGTGCCCTATGCAGACTTCATAATACGCGTATAAGGATTGGCGATACTGGTGTAAATTTATGAGATTTTTTTCACCCATTATATCGTCCGGCAGGTGAAAATCGTGAGTCAAAATGTATGCAAAAAATTTAGTCTCTATGTTATTCTGATCTCTAGATATGGCTCAGGTCCCTCCTTCGGTGTAAATTTGAGATTTTTTGTCCAAATTGTTTCGTCTGCCAGGCGAAAATCGTAAGTCAAATTGTACGTCAAAATTTTTTAGTTAGTCTCTATGTTATTCTAATCTCTAGATTTGTCTTCGGTCTCTCCTTCAGTGTAAATTTATGAGATTTTTTAGCCCAATGTATCGTCTGGCAGGCTAAAATCGTGAGTCAAATTGTGAGTCAGTATATTATGCTGATCATTAGATAAGGCTCAAGTCCATCCTACAGAGTAAATGGAAGAGATTCTTCCGCCCAACGAAAATTGAAAGTCAAATTTTGCGTCAAAAAATGCGAGTTAAATGCTTTATGAATGTTGTTACATGTTTAACAGCCTACTTTTATATTGATAAGTTGACCATTTCAAAGAAATCAAAAATTCACCCAAAGAGATTGTTCCGTTCACTCACCCGCCTCTTTGCCCTCCGACGCCCCCTGGTGCTCATCCAGGCGAAGGTCGCTTAGCAGGTGCTCCAGGATCTTGTGGGGCGTTCCGGACACCACGACATACCTGTTGGACAGAGCGGAGGAGGAAGAATCAGATGGGTACTCTTCCTCAGAGGAGGAACACGTAGAACAAGAGCTACAGTGCTGCTGTCTGTTTATAACGTAATCATCATCAACTTCATCATCGTCAATGTAACGAAAATGAGGAATATCAAACGTCAGCCTTTCATCTTCATCCTCAAAACTGCTGCTACATTCCCAATCATCATCTATCTCTTCTTCTACAAGCGTGACAGGTTTAAGTTTCGGACAGGTCCGTTTTGCGCTGTCCATTCCAACGCGTCTTACGTCACGCACGCTACGTCATGCCCACCGCGGGTGTCCGTTCCTAAGATGCGGCGAAGCTCGATTCCCCGTGTGCTGGATAAACTCCAGACAATCACTTACTGTACAACAACAAACACGCACAAGATGCAACAAACACTTTCTCTTTCAGTATGAATGCAAACACCTTCTATGAATCCAAAAATTGTATGTTGTCAAAGGGTTGTGCTCCCTTTACAAGCTGACAGTGTACAAGGAAGCAAACATGTGAAATGTGTCAGAAAAGAGAGAGAGAGGGGGAGGGTAGTCACTGATTGGAGGAAAGAACTGTGTTTAAAGCAAAGTAATTAAAAGGGGAGGCATTGAATAAGGGGCGGAGCTTGCTCACCTCTTATCACCATCCTCATCTTTGACTCCCGCCGTTTGTGGAAACGAAGGATCTGATGGAACTCGCTTGAGAACCAACACGTCCTGACCTCTCTCCTTCAAACACACACGCACCACGCCCTCACTCTGCGCCTGAGAGAGAAATATACAACAGGATTACAGACTGTTCACACCAAACTATATTCACGCCAAATCACTATCGAAAAGATGGTTATATGCATTAACGCTCTTTACTACCACTTTGGAAAACAATGTCATTAAGAAATGGAAAAATGAGTTTTCCTACGAAAATGGAGTAGTGTGCACAGTAGCCGAGACAGTAGTGGATGCACCCTCAGTCACTTTGACCCATAAACACATTTTGAGTTATGCACTAAAGTAAAGAAAGTCTTTGCTTTCTAATGATGTAGCTACAGTATTAGATAATAATTAGAGCCTACTGTACTGTATATTCATTGCAGAATTACTCATTCAAACATTGACTAAAAGTTTACATTTAATCTAATTTAAATGAAAGAAGAAAAACAATGTTGTTTCTTTTTTGGAAATAGTTTTTTTTTTCAGGGTGCAATCAAATTAATTAAATAAGCGAACTATTCGTGTTTACAGTCAAATACAATGACGACAAGATTGACAGTGCATGCATATTCCTATCACCCTTATTACATTCAAAGTAATTCGAACACAACAAACAAGTTTCTGCTTGAAATTTTATCACACATTTTAAACAGAAGCTCAAAAACTCTCTCTTTCTCTCAGTCCTTGTTTCAGTTGAGCAGAACTAGTCACTAGGGAGAAATAGAGGGAGGGCTGTTCATATCCTCTTGTAATTCTTTTAGAGACATTAGGAGGTGCAGTAATCACAACAATAGCCTTACCACAAGAACAAAACATAAGAGCTGGGAGTGCCATACTAGATACTACCATACTAATCATACTAACTGTGCAGTATGCCGAATATTATGCACAATATGTCAATTTTCACACTAGGCATAAAATATCCGTATGACCCAATACAGTTGAATGTGCAGTATACAACCAAAGCACGCTGTGAGATACTGTATCTCACAATGCAATGTGCTTGACCTTCCATTTCTAGTGTGAGGAATGAATCAGAGGCAATATCAGCATTTTTTATTATCATTATGTCTCTCGACTCTTTATTTACTCAGTTTTAAAGAGCACCTATTACGGTTTTTCAAATATTACCTTTCACGCAGTGTGCTATATAGCTGTTTGTGAATGTAAAAAAGTCTGCAAAGTTTCACAAATCAAAGTGCACGACCAGTGTTGTTATTGACTCCCAAAAGAACGAACCGATTCTGAACACCTGAAACGAGTCGTTAGTAATTCCAGACTTACTTCCTGTACTAACCTACGTAATTTGGTAACAAAAAACCCGCCTCTGGTCTTCATTGGCTGCTCGCGAACAGCTTTGACCCGCCCTCAAACACTACACTAAGCGGTAGACCAATCACAACAGACTGGGACATCTGACCAATCAGAGCAGAGTAGGCTCTCTGAAAGGAGGAGTTTAGAATGAATCCTTTAGAACGGATCATTGAACGAGTCGTTTTTGACACTGGGAAAAAAAGGTAATGGTGCAATTTAAATTATGAGCTAATTAAAGTGTTTTTTGACCTTGGATGCATGTAAATCTATTGTATGAGACCTTTAAAACAAAATTAGCCACATTTAAAAACCATAATAGGTGCTCTTTAAGTAAAGACATTTTTAGTTAAAATACAGCTATCTGAAAATGTTGCAAACTAATGTTTAATATGTTTATTATTACATTCTGCATGCACTATTTAAAAAAAAAAAGGCAGTATAAAGTACGTTTCATGTTGAATTTTGCAAGTCGTGTCCAATTATTATCTCAAAAATACAGTAAATACAGTTATATTTACAGTTATTTTGCATTCATAATCCAATTTTGTGTAAAAATACAGTGCATCCGGAAAGTATTCACAGCGCTTCACTTTTTCCACATTTTGTTATGTTACAGCCTTATTCCAAAATGGATTAAATTCATTATTTTCCTCAATTCTACAAACACTACCGTACCCCATAATGACAATGTGAAAGAAGTTTCTTTGAAATCTTTGCAAATTTATTAAAAATAAAAAACGAAAAAAAAAAATCACATGTACATAAGTATTCATGTACCCAAAAGTCTGATTGAATAGAGTCTAAAGAAAGATATTAACAATCATGGTTGACAAAGAGCGCAACAATCTGGTTCTGAAAGTAAAAATTGCAAAAATTGTTTAGATTGGTCAATACATTTTTAATGATAATTTATAAATCTTTTAATACAGAATTACCGTGAGCTCGGAAATTCGATGGTATATGCTTCTGTTGACGGCATCAGTCCGCATTATTTCAACTTTATTTTGTAGAAATCATGTTTAGTAGCAGCATTTCTGGTGAAGCACTACACTACCCCTGATCTTGAAGATCCACCAATCAGAAAATTGTGGCGAACAAAGTGCAGCAAAAGAGCTCAGCAGCGACCGCCCACTTCAATGACGCACTGTAAATGATGCAATTGAGCCGCTCTCTCTACACTCTCAAACTTCCTGGGCCCTATTTTAAGAGTGCTAGCACTAAGCGCAGCGCTATGCTTTAAGCCATAAGCGCTAAGTCAGTGGGCATGGCCGTGAACTTTTGGTATTTTCGTACAAGCATGTGCTAAGTCTAGGCGGAAGTGGGTTTGGCGAAATTGATGGGCTGGGTCAAGTGCAATTTAATTTGGAGGTTCTTCTACGGTAATTGCACCATCTGCATCCTATTATATAGTCCATTCCCTTTCAAGCACCAACGATATAAACAAAGACAGTACATTCATTAAAAAGTTGGTAGTGTACATTAACTGTATGCAATGAAATATGAACTTTCTTGTTTTTGTGCATTTACTGCATCCTTGTTGAATGTCAGGCATATTTCTATGACAGTGACACGCTCCATTTATACGCATAGAAACTGTGATTCTTGGCAGAATTTGGATGTGCGCTCCGTTAAATTATAGAGAATGTAAGTATTATTAATAGTTTTCATCTACTGACTCACAAATCATAGCTAGTATTAACAGTGATTGTATCTGCACGCACTTCACTTCTACCAGTTGATTTTGATGTTGAAAACCGAAAAAAATTTAACCAAAAATATTTTACAATTCTAATTACACTTTAAAAGAAACGAAAATGTAATTAAAATAACAAAGTGGTCAAAAAATCATACCCAATCCAAACCAAATCCTTACACCGGCCTCTTTTGCAGTGACTTAAAAATCAATCTACAACAACAGGTGGAAAAATAACAATGTAAATTAAATCATACTTACAATTGTAAATATAAACATAATAATAATAATTTAAAAAATAAACCATGACATATAGATAGTTTAACACACATCTCATAAATTTGTGTTTAATAAATCGGCAGCTGTCAAGGACATAACTGATGTTCCACTATATTTTCAGAGTTTGGAAATGAACTTTATTACCACCTGCCGGTGAAATCTCCAAACTGCAAATGTAGGAACTGATTTTAGACACTGAACTGAACACAGACATGGGTCTGAAATAACCTACCACTCAGGAAAACTGCGCTTCACGCCATTTCGTTAACATACAATATACCCACAGTTTGCGCGCATACACCCACAGATAATGCAAACACTCCCACCCATGGCCACCTGCGCTTTGTGCTAGTCATGAAAATTGTGCTCAGAATTAGCGCTCTCATGAAAATTGGATAAGACGTAGTGCACGGTCATCTCTCGTCACTCACAAAAATAGAGCCCCTTATATATTGCAAATATCGTACAACTTTGCGATAAAACTAAAATATATTGTTTCCATACTCATAATGAACAATTTTGAATCAAGTTTGCTTAATTCGATTATGTCGTTCTCAATGTTTCATGGGATTAGTTCATTGTTCATTGCCTTACACTTGTGTCTACTTTTCAATCAAATACTTTTTTTTTGCTCTATATCAAAGTTTGTAATGTTATGATTCACCTCGGAGCTGGTTGGTTTGGTTCATGGCTTAGAACTCTTTTATGAAGTACTTCATAAAATCCAAATGGAAAAAAGAAATGCTAAAAAATACTTCTGGAACCAAGACTGCTGAAAAAGTGCAGGCACTGTCCCGCTCTATTTGTCACATAATGTGCACAATATTTACTGAGTACAATATAGGACTGTATGCATACTATAAGCATTATGGTAGTATGCAATTTGGAACATTACCAAAATCAAACCCTACCAAACACACACAAATGCCTCATCAGAAATGCCTCAAATGCCAATGAATATAAACTAATGAATCAGACAGTTATGACTAATACTCTAAATGACCTGCATAATAAGAGATACCACTGCTGTGCTTTGATACGGCTGTGTGTGTGTGTGTGTGTGTGTGTGTGTGTGTGTGTGTGGTACTTTCTGAAAGGTCTGTACAGCAGTGTTTGAAAAAGATGAAAGGCAAGAAAAGGATTAAGAATATCTGAAATGTCTCTTGCACACACGCACACACCTGCCCCTGCCACACAGGTGTGAATCACAATACACATATTCAAAAGCACCCCCACACACACTAAACAAAGGCTGCATGTCTGTTACATCAAACGACTTTATGTTTGAAATGCTGCTGTCTCTCTGGTCTTATCAGACTGTTCTACACCATGGAGTTTCATGCATGGAACAGGCTTTGGTTAGAATGAAATACAGCTTAAAACTTACTGAATACTGCATAGTATACATCATATACTGCTAATTGTTTTTTTTTTTTTTTATATATATATATTAGGTTAAATGGTAGCCATTGGTGCACGATCCATTTTTAATTTGTCAAAAACCTCAAGTTGCATGTTGTATGTAATACAGATATCATTTAGATCACATTCTACAAAAGTATGTTAATCTAGCAATGCAAACTCAAGTCCACACTTATACATTTCCATTTGAAAACATATTAAATTGACTACATTTATGCCCCTCATCCACACTAGAAAGCCATTTTCCTCCACAAAAAATGGAGTGTTTCGAAAACGCTCTCCATTACACATACTTTAGAAAGTGATAAGATTAGAAAATTGAAAACTGAGTTTTCAACTGAAAACATATTAGTGTGGATGTGGCCCCAATTTTAAGCATCACTGCATTCCGAAATGTGCCATAGAATGCAATTCGGTCAGTTTTTTCTTTCAGGTTCTCTACTTTAATGGCAGAGCAACAGTCTGAAGAGAATCTAGCTCCACACGTTAGTCAAATTAGCTGTCGACATGTTTATATCTAGCAACCTGAATAAACACATATCGATATTTATGGCCCATTGTACAAAGGGGCCACGGTTGTTCCTGGCAGGTGGCAGATGCCCTAACCTCGCCCCCACCCTTATCCTAACCATATGGAGCCTGTAAGGCAGAGAAGTCTGCCAGGAACAATGAAAGGCACCTTTCGCCCATCGCAATATTTTTGGCTCAGACATTTGAAGGTAACTCCATCACCCCCTTGAGTACTGAGGTTTGTTATCACCACAGTAACACAAGCACGTAAGTATGTTCTTTAGGACAAAATGCACTGCACACTTGCAAATGTGTTGGCCAAGCATTCGCATTTGTGTTTTCATATTTGACTCTGGTTTAAGAGTGTTAATGGCATACAGGTGCAAATATAAAGAGAAACCTTTTAATAAATCACAACGACAGCAGGTAAATTTAGAAATAAAATCAGACCAGATGTCCTGCTTGAGTCATGGTATTAAACAAGTCATTTAATGAAACAGATGTTTCCTGCTCTGTGCTTGTGTGTTCCATACTACCAGCCAAGCATGCATCCTGTGCATCATGATTCATTCATTTACTAATGAGCACCTTTACAGGTGAGTAAGATCATAAGCTCCACCCACACATGCGTGACTGTCTGTCTGGGAGCAGGTGGGCGGAGTAATGCAGGTAACGGCGTGTTTTAATGAAGGACTTCTAAGCAGTTCATACCCCTAACTGCAAGTGTGCACACACGTGTGAAAAACACGCTCTGTCCATTTAGTAGTCTACTACCAATACAAGTGTGAGATGTATTAGCACTATATAGAAGAAATGCGATGTGTGATAAATGTGGGATATTGTTTGCATGACATACTTTTCCCAAATTACCCAAAAGCTGTTGAAAGTGAGTTTTACTGGAATGTCACTACCTGACAGATATTACCAAAGTCACTTTAAGGCAAGTCGGGTAATTTGGCAGCCACATTGGCTACGCTCCCAAGGAGCTATTTTCTAAATCTACTTGAATAAGGAAAGACAGAAATTTCCAAAATGTCTTGCGATGGTTATGTTTTGCATTTAACATATTCCAAATCAGTAATGGAATCTAACAACATTGACATCATGAATTGTGCTTCATGGCATGTGTATTTAGTTGATTCTTGTATTTCCTGTCTTTTATTTTGAAAATTCTAGTTCCTGGTTCATGTCATGTGGTTCCCTAGTCATGTGATTCCTGTTTTCCCTACATGTTCATGTGTCTTGTTTTCAATGGTTTATTGTTTAACTATCTTGTTTAGAGTTCTGGTTGTTCATTGGTTTGTTCTCCCATGACCATGTATTTAAACCCTCAAGTTTTCCATTGTCCTTTGTCAAGTATTGTATATGTTTGGTACGCTGTTCATGTCAAGTTCATGTCAAGTTCATGTCAAGTTCATGTTTATGCTTCAAGTTTATAGTTAGGGTTTTATTGGAGTCCACTTTCGTTTAATAAATTGTACTTGGGCTCTTCAATTTGTCTTTGTCTTTGTCATTGCCAGTGCCAACAGCGCAACGTTACACTTTAGCTCAAATTATTACAAAACACCCTGTAGTTTTCAGGCTGGTCCAGCTAATACGCCTACGTTCTGGAATAGAACAAGCAGCGACTGAGACTGCATTCCAAATGGGATATATCACCCTTCAATGGACACTTTGAAAGGGGGAACAATTATGATAGTCATGCTGTAAGATTGCTTCAAACAGAATTTCCAATAAAAATGTCTTAAAAAATGAGTTCTGAATGACCCTTATTTTTGAGCCCCACACCTTTTAGCCTTTCAAAGCTCTCAGAGTGGATGGTAAAGTCTTCGAAGGAAAGGGAATGCATAGGGATGATCACTTCTGGATGGAACGCACCCTGACTCTTTTAATTGCAAAGCTAGCGTCACACTGGACTTTGAACATGCAAAATTATTTCGGAAAACGCAACTAAAAGAATACGTTGTCATGCTTGAGGACTCCTGGTGTTTATAAATAATAAATCAGAAATAACAAAAAATGAGGGCTGTCAATACATAAAATTAAATTAAATTACATGATGTGTCGATTAATTAATCGAATTAATCGCAATTAATCGCATATCAATATTTACTTATTATTAAAGTATTGGGACACCTACACATTACACCTACAGGAGCTTTTATGACATCCCATTCTAAATCCATAGGCATTAATATCGAGTTGGTCCCCCCCTTTGCAGCTATAACAGCTTCCACTCTTCTGGGAAGGCTATCTACAAGATTTTGGAGTGTGTCTGTTGGAATTTTTGCCCATTCTTCCAGAAGAGCATTTGTGAGGTCAGACACTGATGTTGGACGAGAGGGCCTGACTCGCAATCTCCATTCTAGTTCATTCCAAAGGTGTTCGATAGGGTTGAGGTCAGGGCTCTGTGTGGGCCAGACAAGTTCTTCCACACCAAACTCATCCAACCATGCCTTTATGGACTTTGTTTTGTGCACTGGGGCACAGTCATGCTGGAACAGAAAAGGACCTGCCCCAAACTGTTTCCACAAAGTGGGAAGCATAGAATTTTCTGAAATGTTAATGCCACAGCTTACCAAGACATTTTGGAAAATTCTATGCTTCCCACTTTGTGGAAACAGTTTGGGGCAGGTCCTTTTCTGTTCCAGCATGACTGTGCCCCACAAAACAAAGTCCATAAAGGCATGGTTGGATGAGTTTGGTGTGGAAGAACTTGTCTGGCCCACACAGAGTCCTGACCTCAACCCTATCGAACACCTTTGGAATGAACTAGAACGGAGATTGCGAGCCAGGCCCTCTCGTCCAACATTAGTGTCTGACCTCACAAATGCTCTTCTGGAAGAATGGGCAAAAATTCCAACAGACACACTCCAAAATCTTGTAGATAGCCTTCCCAGAAGAGTGGAAGCTGTTATAGCTGCAAAGGGGGGACCAACTCGATATTAATGCCTATGGATTTAGAATGGGATGTCATAAAAGCTCCTGTAGGTGTAATGTGTAGGTGTCCCAATACTTTTGTCCATATATATATATATATATATATATATATATATATATATAGAGAGAGAGAGAGAGAGAGAGAGAGAGAGAGAGAGAGAGAGAGAGAGACAGGTAAAGCAAATAGACAATACAAAAAGTGGCTTTAAAGACAAAATATTGTTTGTTTAATTGTTTTAATGAAATTGCATGTATTTAATAGTTTTATTTCCATATCACTGAACATAACCTATTTATTATATTATTTCCATTCATGTTTAATTGTTGGTCTAATGCGTCAGATGGACAGTTATGGTTACAAAATGTTCTGGTTCAATTACTCGACCCTGCAAAGGAACATGTTCACCAAAAATATACAATTTCCGCTAGCAATTCAAAGTAAAACACACACACACACACTGCCTTAATCCCTGAACAACCTTCAGTCAAGAGAACGCTGCCTGTCTCAGGCCCTCGAGAGACTCTGAGCGATGATTGGTTATTTTACACGCCCTCCTGTAGAGTGAAGGATGCTGGGGCGCAGCAGGAGTCGGCTGTCAATTACCAGACCGCCAGGAAACAGATGGATTATCTGCCGTCAGATAGACAAACACAGAAGCTGCATCCGAATTCCTATACTTTTGTATTGTGTACTGGAAGAACTAGCATCAGTCGCAAGTGCGCCTCTTGATGCCAGGAGAGTGAGGTTTATACATACCACACAGCTATGATGTACCAGCTGGCTCCCGTTACACTATCAATTTATTGACTTTACCTTACTTGCTCAGCACTTTTCTATTCAAATTTTCGCTCCGCCATAACAGTAGTTAACTTGAAAGAGAAAACTCATAGTAATGTCCGCTATAGTGCCCCTTGTGGCAACTTTGAGAATGCAGCGCATCCTTGCGTTGTGTTATGAACTGCGATCTAACAAACGAGCTTGCATAGCAGGAGGCGTCTGCATTCAAGTATTTGCGTAAAGTATGTTTCGGCCTTTACAGTTCAAATGCGCATGAGCTGCACCAGCCTGAAAAATAGTGTTTTTGTTGTTGTTGATGTTGTTGTTAATTGTTTTTGCTTGATTTGAGCTAATGAAACTCAATTTAGGATAGCATTGATGTCAACAAGATGCAATCTTAAAACAACATTTTTGGAGATTTTGTCTTTCCTCATTAAAATGCAGTTTAAAGTTGACTTTTTCTAAATGTACGTGTTGTTAAAGTCCCCGTGAACTGCCTTGACGAGTGCAGTTTTCTTTGGTGTGTTGAAGTATTTCTAATTGATATATGAAGTTGAGTTGGGACATGTTGAACAGCTTATCCATTAAAAAAAATAGGCAATAGGCTTGAGTTTACGTCGCAGTCCAGCAAAGCCATGCACACATCCCTTTTTATACCGAAATAGCGCTGCTTCTCGCATCCAACGCTTCAGCGCATCTAGGTCAAGTCAACTTTATTTATAAAGCACATTTAAAAACAACAAAAGTTGAACCAACTTCAACTTTGTTTACGAGTTTTAAAACAGTTTAATATCCGAAGTAATTTTCAATTTGCCGTCTTGATGGTTTTACGATGTGTTTTTGAGCAAAAACTTACAGTATAATGAATAAAATTAATTAAAAAACTAATAAAACACAGTCATGAGTGCTGAGCTGATGTAGGGGGAGGGTATGTTCTCGTTCTAGAAAGCATTTGATTGGACAATTTCTCAGCAGCTTTGTGATGTAGTGAGACTGCAAATTTTAAATGTTTATAAACATTTAGTACTACACTAGCATATAGATGATTTTAAAGCTAACAGACACGGCCTAAAATAAACAGTTTAATCACAAGTAAAGGGAAGTACGCATATCGGATGCAGGGAGGGGGTTAAGAACATGACAACCCTTGACCTCTGACTAAGTCACGGGGTGAACTCTGACGCAACAGCGGACAACCTACTTAACAGAGTTCGCAGCCCCCAAAAAAACTCCTCAGCATTCCAAAAATACTCTCCCTCCTGAGAGCAAATTATTAAAACTGGAACAAACATGGAATGCTTCCCAAACATTCCCAACAGCTCCAGATTGTTCCAAAACAAACGTGGCCATCAGATCAGCGTCAATCAAGATTATTCTACTCCTCCCTACAAATGTGTTGATAAAAAGCAGCCTGACGGAAACATTAATATGATTTTACTGTAGTTATGTAATGCCACAGAAAAACACCTAGATTAACAAACAGGGTCCCAGATGCTGCTGGGAAAAAATGTTAGCGATGCAGATGATAACAAATAGTTTATCTGCGGTGACCATATTTCTCTCGAGCCTTTCCAAAATCAACAAGGGTCTCTCTGGGGAGTTACCGCGCCAGTGATAGAGTACTTGCACTTAGGCGAAAACAGAACTACACAAAACCATTGTGGACAGGCCATATATAAATGTCAATTAAACACACACACAAACAATTTGGTTCTCAACATTTTTTTTTACACATTCCTTTTTTGCAATCTGCAGTCAGACGTTTAGCTGGCTACAGTGTGAATACGTTATATAACTAAAAAAACAAACACATGAAAGCAGTGATTTTGCTGTGGTCGGCTGTGAGTGTTTGGTTTGGTTTCGTTGAGTTCTTACACAATATGCGGGGACAAAATTATAAAACGTATATTTTTTTTAAATAGTAAAGATTCTCTTTTTTTTAGGAGTCTGTGGTAATAACGATGTGTAATAACGAGTGCTCAGTTAGTGCTCAACGACGGACCGTCCTAGAACCACCAACACACAATCACACTATATCTGAACATCAATCACATCAGATTACAACAGACAGACCTTATCAGACAAAATCAGATAATCTCAATCCTATTTTCTCACTGGAATTCCCATCCTCTGGTTCTGCTGGAAACCACCCATTCTTGTTCTCCACGACATGATCTCATCACCTGAACGTCTCCTCCTGCCTCCCTGCAGATAAAGTACATCCATACAATCCAAACCTCTGTCTGCTTTACTCTTCCTCTCTCTCTTCTTCACCTTTAAAACCAGCAGTAGAATTTCCTTACCAAGCAAGACAAAGTTGCATAAGAAATTAAAGGGATAGTTTACCCAAAACTGAAGATTTTGTCATCATGTACTTACGTTATTCCAAACTCATATAACTGTCTTCTGTGGAACACACAATGAATTATTTAGCATGAGTCACCATTCACTTTCATTGTATGGGCAAAAAAAGCAATGAAATGAAACTGAATGGTGACGCAGTCTAACATTCTAACATGCTAACAAGGCTTGATCGATATTTTATGTATATAAATTGCAGTTGCAGTTTTAAATGCACTTTTGGCAATGTTCAAAATCACATTTCGTGAAGGTAAAAATTGTCTTTGCATAAATAATAGATGATAGAGTTATTTCTTTGTGCCTTTTTGTTTTTCTTTAGGCTACCTTTTAATCACCTTCATGATTTTTGTTCTGTTTCTTCACCTTTTTAGTGCACCAATAAGAATGGCAAATTAAACATCGCAAAATAGATCGATAAATAAATAAATAAATAAATAAATAAAATTGCGGCTTGCTGTGATTTATAAGTTGCAAATGCTAATATCGAGATTTTATTGCGATTACAATTAACTGCACAGACCTAGTGCTTATAATGTCCTTTTGTGTTCCACGAAAGAAAGAAAGTACTACAGACTTGGAACAACATGATGGTGAGAAAATAATGACAGAATTTTCCTTTTTGGGTGAAGTATTCCTTTAAGACTTGCTTTAAGCATAAATCTCTCCAAAAAAATCTAGTGTGGTTTTTGCTTAAAAAAAACAAATGTATTTGCTAATGTGGTAAGAAAATAAACTTAAATGATGTTCCACATGTAAGTTCGGGAAGTGCTTGTTCATATAGGCCTGCCAATCATATCCCGAGAATATATAAGCAGCTGCCTTCGCACCTCCCCATCTCCACCTTTACATTTCATGCTACCATGCCTACCAATTACTATTTCAAAATTGTCTTTCCATTTCTTGCTTTAGTCAGATAGTCCAGAGAGGGGATCTCAGAGCTCAAGCCCAGTCCTGAGCTCGAGCCCCTCAGTTACAGCACGCCAAATCCGTTTACCTTAATGCGCTCCAGGACTATATGAACCAGTGAACGAGTGAATTCAAGATGTCTTAATATCTTATGCAATATTACTTCTTAAGTAAATGTATCTTGTTTTAATTTTATTTAGATATTTTTACAGGAAAACAAGCCAAAGACACCGATTAAGAAAATTAATCATTTATTCGTATTTATTTATTTAACAATTCTTTTGCAGTGTTTACACTTGGGCATAAACTTTTTCAGCTTTGGCCAGAAAGTAACAACCTATCCAGCCAGAACACCCAAGCAACCGCATAGCAATGCCGTGGCAACAACTCACAACACCCTAGCATCTTTTGCATTGGCAACCACTCAC
Organism: Myxocyprinus asiaticus; assembly: GCF_019703515.2. Taxonomy (NCBI): domain Eukaryota; kingdom Metazoa; phylum Chordata; class Actinopteri; order Cypriniformes; family Catostomidae; genus Myxocyprinus; species Myxocyprinus asiaticus. The sequence goes on along the minus strand of NC_059373.1, from coordinate 3,686,935 downwards.
ATTTTCTTCAGAACATGTTATAATCTAGTCTTTAATGAATGTTAGAGAATGAAACCCTCTGGTGTGATACTGCAGATATTGTTGACTTTTGCATGACAAATTGCTTATGTTCCACATTTGTATGTCTCTTTGGATAAAACCATCTGCTAAATGACTAAATGTACATAGAGGCACCCAAATAATTTGCTTTGCGTTGACAGAACAGGCCAAAATCAAAGGATACCATTTGTGTCGAAATATAAAACCATATTTATTGCATTACCAATAACAGTCTGCAGTTATCAAGGATCACCAGAACAGAGTTTGTGTTAAAGTAACGGTCTCCACCTGTCCTGCTCGGTGCTGTGGGTCAAGGGTTGCCGTTCTTTCACACGATGGGTGGAGAACGAGTTGAGAGACCCAGTAACTCGCTGACGTAAACCAGTCCGCAAAAAGGAAAGGCGAAAGATTTTAATGGCACTCCAACAGGAAGCACTCAATGCTCCCTTCCTGTGTTCTTGAACACAGAGTGACTCAGTGTGCCAGATTTGAACTCACTTGTGTGTGCAATGTATGTGTATTTTCTGCTTAACTTCAAACGAGATATAACATAAAACAAAGGCAACCTGAGTAAACACATATATATATATATATATATATATATATATATATATATATATATATATATATATATATATATATATATTTTATTGAAGCAAATATGTTATCCAACACCTATATCACCCATGTGAAAAACTAACTGCCCCCTTAAATTTAATAGCTGGTTGTGCCACCTTTAGCAGCAACAACTTCAACCAAACGCTTCTGATAACTGGAGATCAGTCTTTCACATCGCTGTGGTGGAATTTTGGCTCACTCTTCTTTGCAGAACTGCTTTAGTTCAGCCACATTGGAGGGTTTTCGAGCATGAACTGCCCATTTCAGGTCCTGCCACAGCATCTCAATCGGGTTCAAGTCAGGACTTTGACTAGGCCACTCCAAAACTTTAATTTAGCTTCTTTTGAGCCATTCAGAGGTGGACTTACTCCTGTGCTTTGGATGATTGTCTTGCTGCATAATCCAGTTGTGCTTGAGCTTCAACTCATGGACTGATGACCAGACGTTCTCCTTTAGGATTTTCTGGTAGAGAGCAGAATTCATGTTTCCCTCAATTATTGCAAGTCGCCCTGAAGCAGCAAAGCATCCCCACACCGTCACATCACCACCATGCTTGACCGTAGGATTGATGTTCTTTTTGTGGAATTCTGTGTTTGATTTACGCCAGATGTAATGGGACCCCTGTCTTCCAAACAGTTCCACTTTCGACTCATCAGTCCACAGAACATTCTCCCAAAAGGTTTGATGCCCAGTTGGTATTGGATAACTTTTTTAAAAACTGTATTCTGTGTTTACTCAGATTGCCATTGTTTTATGTTAGATTTTGTTTGAATTTTTGAAACAATTTAGTATGAGATACACACAAAAACAAAAGAAATCGGGGGAAAATACTTTTCCACAGCACCATATGATTTATATATATATATATATATATATATATATATAAAGGGTTGCTATCCTTTTAAGTTAAGCAGAAAACTCTCACATTCCTATGTCCTGACAGGACATACTCTTAACTCCAAACAATGCAACAAGACTAAAACAATGCAAACACACTCAAAAACCCCACTTAAACTCATGGCACACCCCCTGGCTCAGTGTACAGGGTTTCAGGAGAGGAAATCCTATTATTTAACTCTGGAAATGATTCGATTACAAAGGCGCATGAAGATCTTTTTAGGAAAAAGATAGACGGATGAATCTCTAGTCCGTCGGCATTTGGGAATTGGCTTTCGAAATGCATACAAGTGTCGTTGTTAGCAGAACCCACTGGAGTCTCGGAGTCTCTAGACGTGACCCTGGCTTACATAAGGCCTCTTCGGAGTCTGGGATAAAACCACATGGCACTGAACCAGGGGAAAAGAAACAATGCAACTTTTTGGTCCAAATCAAACTTGAGCTGAATTGTGTCATTTCTCTGGCTCAGAGTCCAATTCAAAGAGACAGATCCAGTTCAGATGAACTATTTGCAGAAATGTATCACTGTCAAACATGTTGGGAAACATTCATTTTAAAAAGTAGCATGCTACATTATTATAATAATTCCTACCTATTTATGTTAAAATGCTATGTCTTTAAAGTAACACTTTGTTTACCATTATTACACTTATTATAACCGGTCCCACTTTACATAAGGTGTCTTTAACTACTATGTACTAGCATTAAAATACATACAATACAAATGTATTTATTATGTAACTAAATGCTGTACTGCAAAATTCTCACAAGATTCACATTTGCTGCTACTGAGGTTAAGATATGGGTAGGTTAGTGTTTGGGGTTAGAGATACTGGTAAGGATAACAGTGTAACTAGAGATGTAATTAAATGCTGGTAGGTACTATAAAACTACAAAAGTACAAAGTAACAACAAATATGTACATATTAACTACAGGGTGGCCCAAAAAAAGCAGGGCCACTATGCTTGATTGCTTATATCTTAAAAATGCATAAAGGCGTTTGCATGATTTTTGGCATACTTCAACGACTTTTTGTAAACAACAAAATGGCCTCACTGTGACGTCATCGTGAGCAACAACATGCTACAAATAAATAAATAAATCGTTTATCTAAGTTTTCAATGGCAGCAAACTTATGTGCTTCTCTTTCGCCATGTGGCCCCATTTTTTTTTTTTTTTGGGACAAACGATTTGCTTATTTATTTATTTGTAGCAAGTCATTGAAGTATGCCAAAAATCGTGCAAACGCCTTTATGCATTTTTAAGATATGAGCAATCAAACATAATGGCCCCGGGTTTTTTTGGGCCACTCTGTACATTGTATCAAATGCTTAACTACATAGTAGTTAAAGACACCTAATATAAAGTGTGTCCTTTTAAACTATACTTATCAATCATAAGCTAATTTACAGACCATTTCTCCTGTTCATTAATGTTGTTTAAATTTTCATAGTAGTAAACAACGTTTTCTTCAGATCTATACTGTCTGCTTTAAAAGACGCTGGCTACCACCCCTGGAGTTCACTAGTTCACTAGTTCGAATCCCAGGGTGTGCTGAGTGACTCCAGCCAGGTCTCCTAAGCAACTAAATTGGCCCGGTTGTTAGGGAGGGTAGAGTCACATGGGGTAACCTCCTCGTGGTCACTATAATGTGGTTTGTTCTCGGTGGGGCACGTGGTGAGTTGAGCGTGGATGCCGCGGTGGATGGCGTGAAGCCTCTCTCTGTGGCAACGTGTTCAACAAGCCACGTGATAAGGTGAGCCACGTTTCTCCCCTTTTCTCCCCGATCTGGAATGCCCAGTTCCCAATGCGCTCTAAGTCCTTGTGGTGGCGTAGTGACTCGCCTCAATCCGGGTGGCGGAGGACGAATCTCAGTTGCCTCCTCGTCTGAGACCGTCAATCTGCGCATCTTATCACGTGACTTGTTGAGTGCGTTACTGCAGAGATGCAGCGCGTGTGGAGGCTTCACGCTATTCTCCGCGGCATCCACACACAACTCACCACGCGCCCCACCGAGAGCGAGAACCACATTATAGTGACCACGAGGAGGTTACCCCATGTGACTCTACCCTCCCTAGCAACCAGGCCAATTTGGTTGCTTAGGAAGCCTGACTGGAGTCACTCAGCACGCTCTGGATTCAAACTCACGACTCCAGGGGTGGTAGTCAACGTCTTTACTCGCTGAGCTACTCAGGCCCTAAACTAGATTTTTTTTTTTAAAATTTCTCATTTTTAGCACTTTGGACAACCTTATTTGTCAATGACCCATATTGCACACAAGTTTTATGCTTTTAAGATAATTTTAATGACCTAATGATCACTATTTGCTTGTCACTATTTCTAGAATATTCTTCAATATTTTTCCTTTTGCGTTTCACAAACAATAGAAAGTCATTTTTTATTTGAAACAACTTGAGGGTGAATAAATGTTAATAGAATTTTTTCCAACTATTCCTTTGACCCCAAGTTACTTCAAGGACATTGGACCTGCAAAAAACTCGAATTTATTCTGGATAAAAGTGTCAGCTAAATGCTTGCATACTTCCACCACAACAGCGTTATTTAAATGTAAAGTCTACACAGTTACCCAAAGGAGTTCTTCATCAGAAATCCTCAAAAGGAAGCTGGTAGCAACCAATAGTTTGGTCACAGACCAGTCAGACTCGTATCTTATGGTTAACCAAAAGATGAATCTTCAACCCTGAAAACCACAAAATGAGCCGCAAATTGTCTTTCTTTACCATGAGGGGGTAAATTACAGATATTTGAGCACGGCTTGTGAGAGACATTAGTAATGAGAAAAGTTTAATCACTTAAGAGGAAAACGAGGACACCCTCTGACTCCCCAAACACAGTTAAACGCTCGCTACACACACTCCATGTCAGACAACCACAAACTACAGTGAAGAGGAGAAGACAGACAGAGAGAGATTGTTGAAACAAGTCCAGCCACGCTGATTCTCAATGAATGAGGTTTGAGTTACACTATGATTTACAAAACATATTCCAGCATGTAAAATACCCGTTTTAAAATTCAGCAACGCAGCAGATCTGAAGAAAATAGTCACCCATAATCACTCACACCTGACCTCATATCGTGACCCCTTACCTGCTGTTACCATGCCAACAAACACTATTATAAGATCAGTTGCAGTCTTACCTGTGCGGAACGTTCCGGGAGCCGGTAATTCTGGTTCTGAAGGAACCGATACCCGTCCTTGGCCAGTCGCTGGACCACCTCTAATCGCGAGAAGTCATCGGGAGCTCGGAGAGCACAGACGCCTGCCTGCTGGAAATTGGGAGGCAGAGAGAAGAGATACTTTAACCCACAACCCCACGACATCACACCAGATAAAGTCCAGACACAGAGTTTTAGGATGCAGAGAACTATTGTGTATGAAACAGAAAAGAACAGCACTCTTTTCTCTCATTCATTTTGATAATATCCCCTCTGACTGGGGTAGAGTACATCTGAGAGTGTGTTTCCTCTGTTAGAAACTATAAACGTGTGTGAGTGTGTTTGAAAGAGAGAGAGAGGTGTGTCCATGTGGCTCCACCCATAAAGCGGCGGGAAAAAATCATGACAACATCTACTCCTTAGAGAAAAAGAGACGTAATTTATCACTTAAATCCATGTTTTGTATTTAAATTCTCATTGTATTCTAATTTTCCTTGTCTGTTTTTAAAATGTCCCCTTCATTTTCACATTAGTTATTTGCAATATTTTCAATTGTATATATTGTTCTGTACTATAAGTATTTTATATGCTTTGTTAATATTATAAATGTTATGCATGTTTTTTCAGCCACCCATTTTTACAGCTGTCATGGTTCTGGAAGTATTTTTCCCATTGTAGACGGAATGGACTACAGTATCAATCAATTAAAAACAATGGAAAAACCTACAACTATTAACTAAGTTGTTAGATTGTTTCTATACTTATAATCATATAAATTATGTTTCAAAATAATCAGATATATGCACAGAGAGCAACTCGATTACATCATTCACAGTGCATCATGGGAATGGGCGATTGATGCAGAGCTCTTTTGCCGTGGTTAGTTTGCTGCGATTCTCTGATTGGTGGAGCTTTCTTAAGGATTATGGGTAATGTAGTTCTTCACCAGGAATTCTGGTGTTAAACACTGTTTTTAAAAAATAAAGTCTAAATGACTTGATGAACTGATGGCTTCAGCTGAAGCATATCCCATCAATTAATAACCTCTGAGCTCACGGTAGGTCTGTCTATTTCATACACTATTCAATTAAATTCACTGTAGATAAATAATGGCTCACTCACTGATGTAGTGTACGTTTGGTCATGTGATCTTTCTGAGTTAATATTTCATTGTCACTATTACCCCAGTGTAACTGGGTTAAAGGAATACAGAGTTTATCATGACATATTCATGAGCTTATTTCCTGGAATGTTTTTATAAATTTGTGGGTCTGTTCTACTTTCATCCTGCCTGTGCTGGTTTGGGATGGCATTGTGTGTCAGGGGTATTGTGGGTTGATAAGAGGAAATACTTAGTTATTTTAGCCAATCAAAACACACTGCTAAGTACATAAACAAAGAGAGACAGCCGGACTCGGACGATAACTAGCAGACCCTCCTCTCACAATACTCACTTCCTTCTATCAAAGAGAGAGAGAGAGAGAGGGACAAGTTCTCGATTGCCAGGGAAGTTTTTATCTGGTGGCGATTAGTACAGATTTGTGTTTTACAATTATTGATGTAAATAAAGCATTGCTCATTCTCTAGCATTTCTCTAGTCAGTGGCATTTGCCAATGCAAACATCACAATTACTATTGCTCATTCGTAGGGTTAGTGATTTAAACAAATCTCTCACCCAAAGTACTACCCTAACAACCACAAAGCATTACACTGAAAACCACCCAGAACACCCTAGCAACCACATAGCAACATACTAAAAAACAACCATAACGCTCTAGCAACCACATAGCAACATGCTGTAAACCACCCAAAACAGCCTAGCAACCACATAGCAACATGCAACAAACCACCAATAACACCCTAGCAACAACATACTGTAGCAACATGCTAAAACCACCCAGAACACCCTAATAATGCCATAGCAAGGCTAGTAACCACCCAAAACACACTAGCAACTACATAACGTACAAAAAAGCATTCTGAACACCCTAGCAACCACATAGCAATACACTAATAAGCAAAAGCATCGCAGCATGCTAAAAACCACACAGATCACCCTAGCAAATGCATAGCAACACACTAATAACCACCAGAACACCCTAGCAACAACATAGCAACATGCTACAAATACCCTAGCAAACACATAGTCACACACTAACAACCACTTAAAGTAGAACACCACAGCAACCATATAGCAACAACAACAACAACAAAAAAAAAACACACACACAGAACACCCTAGCAACCACATAGCAACACAATGAAAACCACCCAGAACACCCTAGCAACCACATAGCAACATGCTCAAAAACAACCATAACTCTCTGGTAAGACATAGCAACATGCATGATAAAACCACCCAGAACTGCCTAGCAACCACATAGCAACACATTACAAACCACCTCTAACACCTTAGCAACCACATACTGTAGCAACATGCTCAAACCACCCAGAAAACCCCAATAACCCCATAGAAACACTAGTAACCACCCAGAACACCCTAGCAACTATATAGCAACACACTAAAAAACACTCTGAACACCCTAGCAAGCACATAGCAATACGCTAATCAGCAAAAGTAACACAAAAAACACTCAGAACATACTAGCAACCACATAGCAACACACTGAAAAACCACCTATAGTAGAACAGCTCAGCAACCACATAGCATCACAAAAAAACATTCAAGACACCCTAGCAACCACAAAGCAATAGGCAAAAAAAAAAAAAAAACACCAATAACACCCTAGTGACCATATAGCAACACGCTAATAACCACCCAGAACACCCTGGCCACCACATAACAATACATTAAAAACCACCCATAACTGCCTAGCAACCACATAGCAACACGGCAAAAAAAAAAAAAAAAAAAAAAAACACCCAGAAAGCCCTAATATCCCCATAGCAACACTAGAGAACACCCTAGCAAGTACATAGCAACACAATAAAAAACACTTAGCAATACGCTAATAAGCAAAAGCATCACAACATGCTAAAAACCACACAGAACACCCTAGCAACAGCATAGCAACACACTAATAACCAGAACATCCTAGCAACCGCATACTGTAGCAACATACTAAAAACCACTTACAGTAAAACCACAAAGCAACACACAAAAAAACACTCAGAACACTTAAGCGATCACATGGTCACAAACTAAAATCACACAGACAACCAACTGTATAGCAATGCCCTAGCAACCACCCACAACACACTAGCATCAAGGCAATGAGTTTTGCATGTGCAAGCACCACTCACATTTTTTAAAGAAAACGTAAAAATCTCACTGAGAATCCAATTTAATCTACAGAGCTGACAAAAGAAACAAGGAAATGTAGATAGGAAGATGAGAAAGATAAAAAGTTAAAGACAGAGAGAGACTGGTCAAAGCTGTAATAAACTTGACTGTAATTAGTGGGGTCATGATCATCCAGACTCTGGGTTGATGGTAACCACAGAGGAGAACTAATCAGATCCTGACCTGCTTCACTTAACACACGCACACACATATACACACTAGGGGTGTGCAGCGAAGCCATTATCTGTATCTGTATTTGTTACTATGACTAAATTATCTGTATCTGTTTCTGTATTTGGATAGAACCAGATGTGGGCGTGTCTTAAACAGGAAGTGTGTCAAAACTAATATTAAAATGTAACTCTCTTACATTTATAGTTTCTGTATATAAAATATGCCTCGGATAGGCCTATTAAGTTATTATTATAAAATAATAATATAACAATAATAATAATAATAATTATTATTATTATTATTTTATTATATTATTTATATATTCTTTATTTTTTCCTACCAGATGAAGCTTAATATGACATTAATATCTGCTGAAAAATAATTGTAATTTATGTCTGTGCAGTGTGCATGTATAACGACGTTATAGGTACGAGGTATCAAGCAATTGTGAAATGTCAAGCACACATTTTGCAGCGAATATTAAACAAATACAAACATAAAAAGAAATGAGAATAAATGACTATTGCCTACAAACAGGTGATAGCGCCGTAAATCTATCAGGAATTTTTATGATACACTTGAGGCTTATTTTGTTTGCACATATTTTAACATAATGCGAAGGACATAATTATTTAGTTAAATTACACATGCAGATTTAGATAAATGCAGTGGAATAAATGACAAGAGAGCCTCTATATTTCAAGAAGAGAAAAAGTGCATGTTTTTGTTTCTCCGCAATCCTCCGTGTGCAGGAATATTCTGAATAGATTTACACTATGACGTATTTAAACCTCTATGGAGCATATCAACTTTTTGGGAATAAAGGCTTAACCATGCAGTTACCTTAATTGGTGATGGATGTAAATGTGGTCAACTTTAAGAGACGGACAGACGAGCTCCGCTACAAAATCATCACATCTCTGGTTAGGAATTTAACATCACACTCAGGTTGGATTATGGATCCTTATGTGTGAATTGTTGGTGTTAATGTGTTAACAAACAGGCATTTTAAGAACTTGGAAACGTGCATGATATAGTATCTTAGTTAAATTTACGTCGACAAGCTTAGATTTCTGAGACGCGCACAATTAAAGGAGACTGTCGAGACTGTATCAATCCGATCTGAACTTGAAATCATTCATAAGGTTTACACTGTAGTAGTATTGGCTTCACACAGACTCAAAATGTCTTTGTCATTTTGGGTATTTTTTTATGTATTATTTATATTTTGATTTATACCTGTGCTCGTTGGATGATTTGACTTCTGAATATTTTTTCTATTATTCGGATGAATTCGATTATTTGTATTGAAGTCATTATTTGTGCCTTTCCGAATAAGGTATTCGGCTTTGGGCACATCCGTATTACACACACTCTTGTCTCGCAACGACTCCCTGTGAAGTTCATAAGGTTGATAAAGTTATGCAAGCCGCTCCCGACACACAACAAGACCCAAACAACAAACCTCCTAAACTGTCTTGCATCATTTCCTGTCCTCTGTATGATAACTTCCTCTTGGACAACAACAACACCAGGCCTCAGTGTGTTACACAAGACAATTAGAGTGTTATTCTGGGCCTGTACTATCTCTCAGAGATCAGACTGATGAATCATTCAGATCTAGAGCAAGAGCTTTCCTTCATTTGAAGGTGCCGAGAGACCTCGACGACCAGCTTTTGCCGCCCACTCGACTCTATTCACTGTTTCTTTCATTCTCTCTCTCACACTCGTATGAAAAAAACATGAATGTATTGTACATGCACTCTAAGGTCCTTTTCGAATACAACGGCAAACATATAAATGAGGATATAAGCTCATGAGAAGCAAGATCATCTCAGGACAATGAAGGTAACGTCTCACAAGAAAATATCACTCTGGAGACGTTTTACATGAACCACAAAAACGTCAATCTGTGGCTGTTTTAACATCATTTCGTAGGCTTTCGTAAAGCCTCTGTAATTATAGGATTTTTTACATGACTCTCCGGAATACTTGATTGTGATTGGTTAATTGTGGCATTAAATATTTAAGTATAGTGATGCTAAACTTACATACAGTACAGTAGCTGTACTAGTTTCATGTCTCATATCACTCAGAAGTCTCTTTCTGTTCACAAAATCAAATAATTTCACATCAAGTCAATATTTCAGGTTCTTTTCAAATTTGTATTTACATTTAGCATTTATTCAATTAATTTAATTAACTTTTTGTTTTTATTTATTTATTATTTATATATCACAAAAAGAAGGATTTTCCCAAATCCCTGTCTTCCATTCAGAGTTTTCTGGTTGGTTACCATGCCCAGATTGCTGCGTACAGAGTCTGTGCTGTCACAGAAACAGGTGTGATTTCTCAGGACCCCTATTTTTTGCATGATAAAAAATAAATTAAATAAAATAGAAAATCGCTAACACTGGCAGTTTTTGATTTATTTGTGTGTGTGTGTGTGTGTGTGTGTGTGTGTGTGTGTGTGTGTGTATGCGCGCACGCGCTTGTGTGTGTACCTTGCTGTTGTCTTCGGTGGGTTTTTGGGGTTCTTGTGGAGAACTGTCTGTTGCCTCCAAGCTGTCGTCAACTGACACTAGAGTGTAGAAACAGTGCCAAACAATCAGAAGTGAAACATTAATTAAAAATAAATAAATAAATAAACTATGCAACAATGTTTAAAACACAATTAATTCTGATCATATGGTCAATGATTTCCATATTTTCACCCAGCTTTCAAAAACTGATCCAGAATCTTACTTGATTTCTTGGCTTTTCTTGCGAGAGCAGCAGCCAGTTCATTCTGTACCTGTGTAAAAAATTAAATAAAACGTTTAAAAATGTTATTTCAGGTAAACCACAAGAGTGAGCTGCCATTACTAAACTCTACATGCAAATGAGCTCATCTTGACTCAGATAAAAGCACATGCTCTGCCTGTATGAAGATTTCTAGAGTACAGTAATTTCACAGCAGTTAGGAAACTAAAGCAAAAGCTAAAAGAGCTGGGAATTTACACTAAAATCACTCCCAAAACTGTTAGAGTGCTCATGGGATAATGGTGGACATAATATTGTTTCAAACATCAAGAGAAGAATATACAGTATACTGTATATAATATATAATGTATAATTATTCATGCAGCTTTAAGGACCTCATTAATTAATTTAGAGTACATGGAAAAATTTTACTCGTAAAAATTCATTTGACAAACTGCACACATATGGAAGTAAATTCATGACTAAAGTCTTTGACGCATAAAGCATGCTGAATTGCTATAATCTAAAAAATAAATGCATTTATTATCAGTGCTAGCATTTAAATGCATTGAATTTACAGTGCTAGCATTTTGCGAGACTGAAATTTAATAAAGTTGCATTTTTAAGCATTGAATATTTCATTTGGAAACATACTGATTTCATTATTAAAAATTCAACAATAAATATTCACCTTCCAAAGTTAATTTCCAAAATATTCAGTTAATTTGAAAATACAATCTAGATTTTTCGACAAGTAAAATTCAGCCCGTTCTATTTCGCTGAACAAAATTTGCTTCCTCAAATTCAGTGGTTCAAATTCGGTTGGAAATTTAACCTTCCACATCCGGGAACTGCAGGAAAAGCAGCAGAGTACCGATGCACAATTAATTAAGATGATCATAAAAGTCAAAGCTGCAACTTGTTTTTGGGAAACTCAGCCTATATATATATATATATATATATATATATATATATATATATATATATATATATATATATATATATATATATATTTATTTATTTTTTTGTGTGTGTGATAAATACATATTAATTTATTCCCACTTATCCTATATAAGGTCGCGAAGGTACTGGAGCCTATCCCTGAAAACTGAGCTTTGACTTTTATAAATGAAGATAGGCAGAGATGTCTCTGCTAAAAATGTATATAATATTAGCCTAGATAAGATTATTTGAATGTTTATTAAATATTTTATGTCTGTCAGTACATTTCTGATTTTAAAAATCCTCGACTGTGTAGAAGTCCTTGGTTTTTTGGAATTATTTACTTCAGCACCGGAAATTACAGTAATACGCAGATATTGACGTAGTTCAGGAAACGCAAATAAATAAATAAATAACAAGGCTCAGTTTTCACCATGATATAATGTTAGATAAAAAAATACATGTTCAAGCAAATCATATTAATGGAATAATTGCATCTTACATTTTTAATTTAATAAACTGTGGTCACCCTACTTTATTATGCATATGTCTACCTACACAGCAATCTAGACATTGAGAGGCCCTAGGCAAAATTAATTTTGGAGAGGCCCAGAATGGTTGATTTTTTAAATATTTTTTAATGTATTTTTATTATTTAATGTGGCATGACATACAACAAAGTGGTAGCTCATTCAAATAATCTATTTAACAATCTGTTGTTTGATGAGAGAGAGATAATATAGTTGCAATAATAGTTGCGCAGTGGTGGATAATTATTCTGTTGTACGGCATTGAGGAACTGATGATGACACGGGTTGACCAATCAGTGGAAAGTTTCAGCAGTCAACACCCAATTGCCTTGCACCACCTACTGGTGAGAACGAATAGCATCAGCTGGAGATTGTGCATCGGTACTCTGCTGCTTTTCCTGCAGTTCCGGATGTGGAAGGTTGAATTTCCAACTGAATTTGAACCACTGAATTTGAGGAAGCGAATTTTGTTCAGCGAAATAGAACGGTCTGAATTTTACCTGTCGAAAAATCTAGATTGTATTTTCAAATTAACTAAATATTTTGAAAATGAACTTTGGAAGGTGAATATTTATTGTTGAATTTTTAATAATGAAATTAGTTATGAAATGTTTCCAAATGAAATATTCATTGCTTAAAAATACAGCAATGTTAAATTTCAGCCTCGCAAAATGCAAGCACTGTAAATTCAATGTATTTATAATTTTGATTAGAGCAATTCAACATGCTTTTATGCTTCAAAGACTTTAGTCATAAATTTACTTCCATACACCCCCATTTCAAATGAACTCGTAAAGGCAAAAAGGGTTTATAAGATTAAGTTAAAATATACACAATTTATTTTATACATTCATACTACATTTTAACCTAAAATCTTGTTGTTTATAAATAATAATAATAATGTTAATAATAATAAAAAATCTATAGATGGGTGATTCTCACGAAACCTGTCAAGTAGTAGTCCTGGTCATATTTAACCCCAAATCAATATAATTATTTTTTTAAATTATACTTTGCATTAAGAAAATTACGGCTGCATTTGGGACATTACGATCTTTGCATTCTGACATTATTTTCAGGACAGTTAGAAACATTTTACCCCCAATTGTCATTACCATAATGTGTCAGGACATTTTAATTTTACTTTTCACATTATTTTTACTGATGATTCTCATTACCGTAACACACACATTTTTTATACTGTATTACTGAAAAAAATTAAGAAACCTGTGCAAATTAAAGGCAGTACCAAGAAAGTACTACTATGATGTATAAGTACTGTAAAGTTAAATAACATATAGTTTTCTTCATGTTGCAGTAATGAGATTGTCATAATGACCATCTTTTTTTTTCACATTGCGGTAATGAGGATTGGTTGGTAAAATGTGCATAACTGTCATGAAAATAATGTCAAAATGTAACAAATCTTAATGGTCCTAAAAACAGGCTTCATTTCCCATATGTAAAATAGAATTTCGTATTTCTTTCTTTTGATTTAGGAGTAAAATAGTACCAGGACATTTTATTGACAGGTGTTTTGAGAATCATCCACACACATTTTGAATCAACTGCCCATAACTTATAGAGTTTAATCACAGTTTTCTGAAATTCTGATCACTGCATTTTTCATTTTCTGTATTGTCATTTTATATCGGAGCTGATTTTATATATTTTCATGAGAAGTCTATTAAAGCATATCATTTGCATTTATTTGTGATGCATTATGAGGGCAGCACTGTCATGTTTACAGTGACCTGTTCAGGAATGACTGTGGCGGCTGTATGTAGGTGTTCGTTGGAGAGCGACGGATCAGTTAAACGGATGGTTTCTCTGTCCACTGGTGGCACACGAGTGTCTGTGTGATGGATGAGATTCTTTCAGGCTGGAGTGGATCTTTACAAACACCAGGGGAATGAAGACATGGAGTCAGAGATGTGCTGCATGGGTCAGCAGGCGAACACACACACACTTACTGTAGACGTGAGTCTCTCCAGCGCTTTCATCTGGAGAATCTCGCTGCAGATATCTCGCTTTCTGTCTGGGTCTTCCTCGGGTCTGCAAGACGATACACACACACACACACACACACACACACCTTTGAAGTGACAATGCATACCTGCATCTCATGTGAGTTGACACACGTTATTGATATTCTGCACAACAACAAGACCCATAGGATCAAGTGAAACAGATGCTACGTATGTTCAGAATAGAGTACTAGCAATTAGTTACTGTAATTCAATTACTGTTAATCAAAAAGTAGAGTAACGCATTACGTTTTCAATTCTTGTAATCAGATTACAGTTTCCCACTTTCAATTAGGTGAATTACTTTTAAATACATTACTTGGGTTGCACATACAGGTATTTCTATAATAACATTATGTGGAGTCCATTTAAACCATGAATTATGTTCATATGAGCGTTTGTTTGCATTTCTGTGAATGAGAAATGAGTGAGAAACTTGTGTGCTATGATGAACAAGGAGGAAATATAGACATTATTTTTAATTTGTTAAGCTGAAAAACATTTCTGTGAAAAGTGTTTAGATAGTAACTTTAAAGTAATAAGTAATGTGATTATAAATTTAGAGAAGTAATAATTAATTTGCAGTGGATTACTTAACCAACACTGACACTGCATACTGCCTGCTACTGTATGTTTTAAGGGTTGTATGTGAAACTGTGTGACGTATACAACGATAAATATTTCAAACAGTAGTATGCTATATTGTTGCCACATAGTTGACAACAATAACTGTTACCATTCAGGTATCATACAGAAAAATAAATATGGTTAATTAGCATTTTTTAAATTCAATTACATGTAAAAATGTCTTACAGGGATAGTTCACCCAAAAATGAAAATTCTCTCATCATTTACTCACCCTCATGCCAACCCAGATGCGTGTGACTTTCTTTCATCTGCTGAACACAAATGAAAAATTATGGCCAGATGAACGAAGAATGGTGGCCAGAAATGTAAAGCTCCAAAAAGCATAAAAAAGCAGCATAAAATAATAATCATACGACTCCATTGGTAAAATCCATATCTTCAGAAGTGATATGATAGGTGTGGTTGAGAAACAGATCAATATTCAAGATCTTTTTATACTATAAATCTCCACTTTCACTTTCACATTCTTTGTGCATATTGCCCCATACTGGGTAGGGATGATAATTTATAGTAAAAAAGGACTTATATTGATCTGTTTCTCACCCACACATATCATATTGCTTCTGAACACATGGATTTAACCAATGCAGTCATATGGATTACTTTTATGCTGCCTTTAAGTTCTTTTTGGAGCTTCAAATTTCTGGTCACACTTGCATTGTGAGGACCTACAGTGCTGAGATATTCTTTTAAAAATCTTTATTTGTGTTCTGCTGAAGAAAGAAAGTCATAAACAACAGGGATAGCATGAAGGTGAGTAAATGATGAGAGAATTTTAATTTTTTGGATAAACTATGCCTTTAATATCGACTAATGTTATGTCCAGTTCCTTCGTCACACTGGAAATGGGAGGTCAAGTCATGGTACAGTCTCCAATCAAAAGTCCAAAATCTTAATGAACTCAATCATTTCTAATCAAATTCTTCCAAGATTAGATTGCTTGAGCTATGCTATCCACAGTTATTTTTAAAGCTGTACACTCTTACTATAGGTCAACAATTGTCACAGTTGTGCCTTCGTTTATATCTCCCATATCATTTTGAAAGAAACATCTGAGACAAAGTTCATACTTAAATGACAAGCGAACTCCATTAAATCTCCTGAGCTTTGACAGAGAATCATCTGGGTCCATTTGTATAGAAAAAATCACATTCTATGCACAGTAAAGAAGCAGTAAACACCCCAACACAGCTTTAGAAAGTAAAACCCTCAGCTCTCTCATGCCACATACTGGTAGTGTACTGTTTTACATATGAAGCCCCAAAAGAAGTCTGAAGCTCAAATTGACTTTGACCACACCCCCAGATTGTCATGTAGTGCATGACATTTAACCTAACATCCACATTGAGGTCTCTTGTACAAATACATGTAAAAAAAGACAAAGAAAAAGCCATTTTTATGATCAAAAATCAGCCATAAAATACAGGTTCCTCAATGGTTCTTTGCAGTGTTCAACAAAAACTAATTTCACTAAGAACCCTTTTCTTGAGATGCTATATGGTTCATTAGAGATTAAAAAAGTTCTTGATGTTCCTTATAAGTTCAAATCAGTGTTTTGCTTTCTAGGTTTTTAAAGCACCAGAACATTGATGGTCATTGAAGGTTCTCCAATGACATCAGATTGTACAATTATAAGACGTTTTGATTCTCACTTCCACTAATGTTATCAGTTGTAGTTTATATTAAATGAGGCTTTTCTCTGTTCAGTTGAATGTGATAAGCGTTTGCCTCCATTCTGACTCGCAGTCGCTGCTGCTTTTAATCACATTAGTACATCATTTAACAATTGCTTTAAATAAAAATGGCAGATGAAATGTGCTAACATGTCTGACTTCATTCCAGCCCTTGTAAAAACAATATCACAATATTAAATTTGATGCTTTCAAAAATTTGAACATTACTTAGATGCTTCGTCCGGTTCCTGCCTCCTCCTTTCCATTGGACACTGTTACATTGGTGCTGAAACCCGGAAACTGGATGAAGCATCAAAGTAATGTTTTAATAAACTCAAACACAAAAACACACAAACATAAACGCATACGGGGCAGCTGCCTGTAGCTCTCTCTCTCCCGAACTGCCACATCTCATTGCACCTATCCCTCTCCTCGGCTGATTAGCCCGATTGGGGCCCGGGCATGCGTAGTCACGGCCCGGCCCCGCCTTCCTCCTTGTCACATACGTATTCCAAATTTCTTAACAAAATTCCATCTAATTGAATTGTGTACCTTTTAACTAAATTAAATTAATAAAACTTAAAATATTTAATTTTTACAATTTTATTTTGTTAAAGATTACTAAATTAAATCTGATTGAACTTTGTTGAAATTGAAACAAGTAAATCTTAAAATATATTTTATGAGTGAATAACTAAGGAGAGTGGAGTTTTGCAAAGGATCAGTTGGAACCTTTATTTTTAAGCAGGAATTAAAAACGGTTTAAGGAACAAAAAAAACGAAAACTAACAACATTTTTACAGAATGTAACCAAAAATTGGAACAAAGAACCTTTCAACTGGGTAGCACTTAATTTTACAGTACTGTTCTACATTTACATACTATATAATTACAACAACTATAGTAATTACTAGGTACTAACCCTAAACCAAACCCCAAACCTAAACTTAACCCACATTAAGAACATGTAGTTACCTAATATTACTCGGTACTTTCTTCGGTAAGTACACTTTAAGTGTACTAAAAGTACACGTACTGTAAAATAATGTGCAACCTACAATTTTCGGAGTAAAAATGTTATTATTAAATGCTGATAACCAGTTAATAACGTTATTCTTTCATTCCAGTAATTCTTTCATGAAAGCAAAAACCAAACGGTTTATCGCAGTAAACCGTGCAGTGTATATGCAGTAGAGAGCGATTTAGACGGACAATTGTTTATTTTTTAAATATTTTAATTATTTTGAGGACATATTTTATATTAAGGATCCATTTACTGAAAAGACATTATTTTACACATGCTAATGTATACTATACTTTTATAGTGAATACATTTCTATGCCAATCAATCCCCCACACGGGAAAAGATCGCTTATTTTTCGCTTATTTTGTGTCGCTTATTTCTCTTGCGAGATCTGGCAACACTGCAACCGGTACATTATCCACCAATTAGCAAAGAGTACTGTCAACAAGAGTACTGAACAAACTGAAATCCCTGTTTTAAAGGATGTAGAGCAGATAGAGTAGGTTTAAATCAGCACATGAACAGAATAAAGGCCAGAAACCTGCTATAATGTGGGACAAATCAGCCGCCACATCCGTCCATATTACAGAGCACTTAAACTGGGCCAGTGAGTTTGAGAAGTGGGCCAAAGTTTCACTCGTTCTCTTTAGTGTCAGTTCATTCATCACACACACTGACACACTTTCATCACACGCTACATCTCTCCTCCCGCTCTGTCTTTCCGCATCCCAACTCCAGCGAGAAACGTCGACGGATGAAGTGATTCGTAATGGCGGCGACTTCTAAATGAGTCAGACATGCCTTCTGAGAGTGCAATACACACACACACAAATACAAACCCAGACACACAAATATACTCTCAAATGCACTCTGAACCACAAACACACAAGCAAATGTAGACACACACACATACTCAAATTCAACCTCACTCACCCCACGCTGCCATTACCAGTTTCTCCAGAACTGAAGATAAAATGTAAATCATATGCAAATGAAGAGTGGAGGTGTGTGCATGTGTGTGTGTGTGTGTGTGTGTGAAGGTGTTTGAAAGAGAGGCAGTATCCAAACAATCTTGGATAAAAGCCATAAGAAGCTGCAAGGTTTTTCTATTTTAAGATATAAAGTCGTGACCTGCACGACACAAATTAACAAAAAACGCAATTATATCCACAACAAAACACAACAGCAAACACAAACAGTGAGTGATACAGGGAAACTACGTGACATCTCTTGAAAAGTGCAGCTGTATTCAAAGTTTAGATTCATTTGCCTTTCATATCATGTTCAGCTGGTTATTTGACATGTTCTGTCTCGTCATAATAAAGGTCATATGTATCGAAACGTTGACTGTTTCCGTGGCAAGTTTCCAGAAACAAGCAATTTTTCTATCCTCACTGAAAGCAAAAGTGCTGCACATTGTGACAAAGTCATAGCTAATTTGAAAATGTCTATGTGGTTTCTATGTTCATCTATGTGAATCAATGAAACACAATTCAAGTGACCAATAACACGATATGCCGCTTGTTGCCGCCGTAGCTGGTTAGGACACAACTGAGAAATAATTTTTGCAGCAGTACAATTTTTGTAACATTTACCTCTTCAACTCTGTGGATGAGCCGGCAGGTCCAAAACAGGGCGCTATATCGCGAAAAACGTTTACGCTTAAAATGTTCACGTCACTATATGTTCACAGCACCGCCAAGATGCCACTGTTGGGCCCTTGAGCAAGGCCCTTGACCCTATCTGCTCCAGGGGCGCTGTATCATGGCTGACCCTGCACTCTGACCCAAGCTTAGCTGGGATATGTGAAAAAATGAATTTCACTGTATATGTGCAAATGTATAATGTGTGATAAATAAATAAAATTATAATTATAATTATATAAGTCAGGCATATGGGGTGTCCTTTGAAAGCTTGGAATCTGAACTTTTCATAGATAAGCATAAGTTCTGCATTTATGTTACATAAAATAACAAATAAGGCCCGAAAAAATCCGCTTCACAAATGAGCGCCACCTAGTGGTAATTTGGTAAAGTGGTAAATATAAAAGTCTTTCAAATAGCACTTAAATAGAGAAGTCATATATCAAATGAAAGCTCTCATTCTCAGGAATGCGACTGTACAGTTATTTCATTGCTCTAACATTTTCAAAAGAATCCCAAAGTGAAATATGATTTCTGTAAAGGCCTTTTCACGGCAAATGCAATTAACATTTTTTATGGAAACAATGGATTCCTAATGAGCCCTTCACACCTGGAACGAACATTTGCGCCGAATCGCGCACCAACAAAGCAAAGATTTTTTTTTAAGGTGAGTTTGTCGCATTTTTTTTCTTCACCCAGCGAAGAAATGCTCCGACCAATAAAATTTGAGCTGGGAATCACATGTCAGGAGCTTCTGCAGTTTCCAAAACCAGCAGAGCAGGTGGCATTTAAGCACAGAAAGCTGTTTTGACCACCAACATTGAACGCTGAAGGAACTCCTGAGAATATACTGATCAGTGAGGAGGTGTGTTTCATTTGCATCAAATGCCTTAAAAACAGAAACGTTTTTTTCTCCTATGGGTTCTCTTAATATGTAAATGATATTGCTGCATCACTGCCTTGCATCCCCTTTAAAAAGATCTCTGATCTTACATGATTGTCTTCATTATGTATTCCATATTGCTGTATTTTTTCCTTTGCATTTAATCTTAAGTGAGTTCTCTTACATCTCTAATACATATGCCGCAGTAATATAACATTTATTGCAGCATGTTTTTCTTTGTATCACATTTGTAAATAAACAACTGTACGGATCTTAAGTGTTTTTATTAGTCAAAGATGAATAAAACGAATGCTGGGACTTGCAGTGCACTGTATGTCGTTGTATCAGAATGCCTTTGTATACCAAAAACGTGGTTTTGTCTCCTAAAAATTGTTATTTCTGTGCAATTGTTAATAGTCGTTAACAGCTGTCATTGGAATGGGTCAGACTGAAGATGGTTTTGTTGGGTGAGGTGTTGTATTTCTTGCATTATGTAGACTTTTTGAGCATTTAAATGCCGTAACGTTTAATTAGTAACATGTTTTGAGCAAATTTAGATACACATGCAATAAGATACAATCAGTATAGTTCAAATTGACAACATCTACAACAGTCATTATACTGTGTGCATTATGCATTAATTAAATTTTTTTTTTTACTTGAAACAATTATATAGAGAATATCTAACAGTGACTATAATCAGCATTGTTCCAAATGATAACATGTTTTAACTGTTAATATTATTATTTTTTTTACACTCGTTTCTTTCTAATCACCCCTCAGACTGTGTACACATGATAATACTGCCAATCATCTTGTCCAGCAGGTGAACTGAAATAGTTCGTGAAGTGTCTCAAATGTTTTCTTGTTGAGCAAATCAACAACAAACTCTTCATCAGTGCTGCAGCTTGTAGAGAAATCAGTTTTGCTTGTAAAATACTTCTTCTATTCATCTGCCATAAGTGGAGGGTAGACCAGCTGAAAGGTGCGTTGTGCCACCTACCGTACCGGAGTAAAATAGCTTGTCGATTAGCGCCACCTACTGTAAAGGTGTGAATGTCCTAACTGCAGTCATTCGAATGCTTTGTATGTGCAAGGGCCATTCGTCGGCAATTCGCCTCTTATTATCGCGTCGCCTTGGTGAGAAAAGGCCTTAACACTTGTGTGAATAATCCAATGTTTTATCTTAGATGTCCAGAACAAAATATGCGGTACAGCAGAAAAAGCATGCTAAACAAATCATCGTAAATATATGTTATCAACTACTGATTGATAAAATGTTGCATATCATTGCAAGGGGAAGATCTTAGTTTTCTAATGACACCTAGATTGAGCTTCTAGTCCACTCAGAGGCCGAGATATTCGATGAAACAGTGGGGGTGGTGCATGAACTGAAAATTAGACTGAATGTGTATGGACGAGCACATCTGTGAGGGCTAAAATGTGTTATAGCACCACCTATATTTCAGATCTGCATATTGTGATGGAAGGTTATAGAGGTAAAATTATTTTTTCTAGTACTTGCTGCCATTTAGAGGAATAAAAATAAGACTTGTAAGTATGTTTGCTTTTGCATGCAGTCAAGATATTCTGTATATGCAACGTATAAAGACATAGACAGCAATTTGTTTGATTCAAACCTATAACTTTTGTGAGTCTTTTTGACCAATGTATTCAATAAAAGAAATGTCTCGAAAGAGTCTTTTGTTCATGAATCAAAATAATACTGTTTGTGCATGTTAGTTTTTGCATGCAACCAACGTATAGAAACATAGAAAAGGTAGTCGATTCAGTTATCACTTAAATGTATCAGCGATTCATTTGACTGACTCAAACCTATATCTTGTGAGTACACCTTTTTGACAGATTCATGGCTCGAAGGAGTAATTCAGTTATGATTAGAAACTACACTGATCGAACTGTAGGTTTGTTTTTGCATACAGCCAACGTATACAAACATCGGAAAGTGATTCAGTGCAGTAATCGCTCTAACGTATTCAGTGATTTGTTTGATTCAAACCTATAACCTGTAAGTTTGTGAGTCTTTATGACCGAATCATTAAAAGAAATGGCTCAAAAGAGTTATTCGTTCATGATTCGAAATTACACTGAGCGCAATATATATGTATATATACAGTATCATTTGGATGATTTGGGCGTGAGGATCTTATTTTTTGCTACGTGTGAATGATGAGAAACACTGAGACAGAGAGATTCTGGCTGATTGGGGTCGAAGAGGCGCTCTGTACAGCTGAACGGAATCGAACAGCCCAGTGTCTGGTGTCACCAAGGCCAAGCTATGTCGTTTCCAATTCCGTCACAAAGAAAAAAACTGCTGCCGTGGACACGGAACGCCATCCCATGTTCACCTTCCTGAAAATGACATCAACTGTCTGTTCAAATGTAATCTTGCGGTTCACATCTCTCTACAATATCAACTCTGCCCTTCACAGCTAATAACACAAAATCAAATCTTCCAGCACATCTCCAGAAAATTACGTTAAAGTCAACATGAAATGAAAATTTCCCCTGTTTATTTTCTTGATATCTTTTTCCCCCCTCTGGATAAACAAAAAAATCTTCTTTAGAAAAAAAAGATTAATAAGAAGTTCGTAAGAACGTATCTTGCTATTAAGTAAAAATATGAAAACAAGATTTTTTTTTTTCAGATGTACAACATATTTTTAACTTTTTTCCCCTTAAGTCTGAAAATAAGAAAAAATTGTAGATAAGAAGAATTTTATTCTTAAGCATATTTCGTAAGGTCTTTTGTGCACGATTTATCAGTGCATGTTATTCCAAATATTTTATTTTTTATCTTCGTAATTTTTCATCAAAACGTAAGCCATGCAGGCTATTCTACCCAACGAAAGCAAAACACAGTAAACTACATTAACACTTAAACTGAGAAGAATGGCTTCAAAATAGGACTGTCAATCGATTCATATTTATTATCAAATTAATTATATGATATGCCAATTAATTAATCAAATTAATCGCAATTAATCGCATTTGAAAATATATGCAGAGAAAGCCCCCAAAATAAAAATAATTCAATATATAATGATTAAATATTTATATTTAAATATAAATATAATACAGATTAGGGCTGGGCGGTTTTTCCAGTTTTTCCGATTAATTCGAAATTTGCGTTTTGACACAATTTTGTATTTTTTTTAAATCAAGAAATCGAGATTTTGCCAAAAAAATATGAATAAAAAAAATTGCAAACGCTAAAGTTAAATATGTTGTGAATCTACCGAACGCTGAATAAGGAAGAAAAAAAATTATTCATAGCTCTTGTCTTAATGCCGCTCCCAATCTGATCAGCTGCACGTGTGTGGCGTGTTCACGTGACAGGTTAACAACACGGAGACTGATACAAAAGATACCGGTAATATTCCCAGTATGATTGTGCACAGTGTGACTGTAGCTCAACTTCGTTCATCATGCAGGTATACACCGGCTTAAGACCATAACTGGCCTCGACCAGCCCATCTGGCACCAACAATCATCCATGCAATTATCTAATCCCTGCAGATACGGGTCAGGAGCTTTAGTTAATGTTCACATCAACTATCAGAATGGCGGAAAATGCGAGCTCAGTGATTTGGAGTGTGGCATGATTGTTGGTGCCAGACGGGCTGGTTTGAGTATTTCTGTAACTGTTGATCTCCTGGGATTTTCACACACAACAGTCTCTATAATTTACTCCGAATGATGCCAACAACAAAAAAGTGAGCAGCAGTTCTGTGGACGGAAACGCCTTGTTGATGAGAGAGGTCAACAGAGAATGGTCAGACTGATACGAAATGACAAAGTCTACGGTAACTCAGATAACCACTCTGTACAATTGTGGTGAGGAGAATATAATCTCAGAATGCTATTCTGAGATGCGGGTTGGAGCTGTTTTGGTGGCACGAGGGGGACCTACACAATATTAGGCAGGTGGTTTTAATGTTGTGGCTGATCTGTGTACAGTGAGTACTTTCTAGATAAACTTGATAAATGTATAGATATTGATTTCTAGATAACTTTCTAGATAGACTTGGTTTAGATAAAATAAATACCTACACTGGCTAAGAATTATTTTGCAGTTGTCTTATTCTATTATTTCTGAACACCTGGGTTTATTAGACTTTAATTTATTTTACATTTACACTCTGTTGACAACTTCCCCCTGTGGTATATTTGTACATTTTTCTTGCACACTTTTGTTTCCTATAATGTAAAGAACTTGGATTTCTCTAACCAGGTTGCCTTGGATTCTAATATAGCACATACAGTTTTAATCATGTTGGAGTACATTTATAAGTTGAAAAAATCGAATCGTGAATCGTCCATAAATTTGATAAAAAAATCGAGATTACATTTTTTGGCCATATTGCCCAGCCCTACTACAGATAATTAACTGTAATACCATAGAAGGCAATATGTTGTTTATTTTCATTTTACTGAACATCAGACTATCATTGGTCTACAGTCCACAGTAATCCATTTTGCAATTGAATCTGTCAATCTGTCCAAGATAGATTTATTATATGTCAATGTACACAAGCGTCAGATGGACGTTTGTGGAGCATCTTACTTGGTTTGGTTGCATTCCATCATAAACAGTGTTTTTAGGTCGCTGTCTCAAGTTAAACGTAGTTTAAAACTCAGAACAACACGTCTCGAGATGCATCAAAAATTCCCAGCATTTGGAATTGCCAAAATACCAAAGATTTTTGGTTGTGAAGGTAAATGTGGATCAACAAATTCCTCTGAATCTGAGCATACTGTAGTTGAGCCAAACCTGTCTTTCACTGGACAGACTCTATTTTGACAAAATGTGTAGTTACGTTTTGACTCTGCAGGGCAGTTTTGGTTACTGTTAATATGAGCTCATGGTTGTGATGCCTGAACAGTTGTGAATCAACTTCACAGCACAGATGGAGCACAACATCCTTCTAAAAAAGAGAGAATTACTCATCTAAAGTTCATATGTAAACCTGTATACTCTCATACATACATACAGACATGGATACACAATTGCATTTCCTGATTCATTAGGATTTGTGGTTACAGAATTAACAGGGGAAAACACAAAAAAGGTCACAAAAACAATCAGTAGAACAATCAGTTTCTTGCTCTGACCAACAACACATCTGCATCCAAATTAAACGGATGTACACATGATAGACAATCAAGGAGACAAGCATGTTGCACTATAGTGTATACTGCCTTCTATTTAAAAAAGTTTAAAACCGCACTGAACATGCAACGATAAATGTTTCAAACAGTATTAGGCTACACCGTTCTCACTTGACCTACAATTATATACAACAATTATATTATAACAATTCATCTTAAACCCTTGTGCTGGGTTTGTTTTGTGTTTCCGGTCAAAAATGACCGGCCCACTAAGATTGTTTATAAATCTCACATATTGCATATATTTATCACAAGATTATTGCACTAAATCTTTTTAAAAACTTATTTTTTAGTAATTAAATAGACAGGTTTTTTACTCCTTTTTTTAAACATTATTATTGATAGAATGATTCATTGAACTGAGTTTATACCGGGCCAGTGGGGGGGGGGCACTCCCTGTGCAAAACAAAATAAAAAATAATAATTACAGTACATAATAATTAATAACCACTCACTTGATCTGAACAAAACGGGTGTCGTTTTAAAGCTTAGAATCTAGACTTTACAATGCATTTAGCTGATCCTACCAATTCTTAAATAATACTTTTAAATTTGCTCACAAATAAGAACTGTTTCGTTCTCATCATTTGCAAATTTGTTATCTGAATGTAATTCAGAGTTGGTAAAACCATAAAGATGAGATAGCCATGTTGGAAAGGTCTCAATTAATAGAATGCAATGAGCAAATTTGTTTCACTCAGAGGCCAAACTGCAGTGAGTATTAGTGTATGAAACTAACATAAATATTACACTTAAATATAATAAACACGGGTGTCTTTTTATCACAATTTTCCTTATTACTTCCTGAAACATATATAACATAGAAAATGACATACTGTAACTTACAGCAGACTATCCTGATTCAAATGAGCCCAAATACAACATAATATGATAAGTAAATCTTTGAATATTCCTCAAAGAGTGTACATGGAAAGACGATGCACAAAAGGGTGCTCAACACACATTGTGTATGTGTTTGTGTGTGTGAGTGTGTGTGTGTGTGTGTGTGCATGTTCAAGGTTTTTGTGTGTGCAAGCACACATCCACATGTGTGCTCTTCTAAAGGAGTGGGATGCTCCTGAACACTTAATATTTCTGTATTTTGTGGTCTAATCCATTTATTTCCAATGGCCGGTCATTTTTGACCGGGAACACAACAAGTGTAACAAAGTGAAACAAAACCAAAAACAATGTAAGAAAATAGTCCAAACTTTCTTTGTGTTTTCAGATACCATATGTGAACAAAGTCAAGGAATTTTATCCCAATTAGATTGTCATAAGAAAAAGTCAAAATGACTAGAACACAACATAAGTGTTAATTCAGCAAATGCTGTCCAGTTATCATATAGTATATTAAATAATTATGGCTATTTTACAACTTTATTCCAATTTAACTTAACTTGTAGCAGGCCAATCAAATGATCAATTAATTAAGGAGATGTTAAAAATGGCGATATTACTACTGGTTTATTTGTCACAGTGAAAATGGAAGTTGACACTGTAATTGACAATTCTCATACTCTGCACAGTATACAAACTGCATACTGCAAAAACAGATTGCGTAGTATAGTAGTATGCCATTTCAGAAATACCCACTGACTTACAGCCCTAATGCTGTGTTCAATTCAACTCAGAATTTCAGAATATCCAACTACTTCTAGGACAAATGCAATGGAATGCTCCTTCAAGTCAGACTTCCAACTTGGGAACTCGTGCATAAATCTTTCAACTCCGATTTCACCCAGATGCAGGTGCTTCACATCACGCAAACATGTCGGCACATAGGGCGTTAATGATAAATATTCACTTAAATCTGTTTAGCTAATGTTTGCAGAGACAGGTGCTCAAAAGCTGTCTTTTGATAATCATACACCTGTACAACAAATGCTAGTATTGCAGCATTGTTTTTCAAATTGGTTGCAAGGAGACATCTCTGGTGACAACTGTAAACCGGCTAAGATAATGGGAGCACTACAGTATTGTTTGCGTATACGTCATCTTCCATGTATCGGGCAATGGAATGCCTTTATTGTTGGAGATATCAAGTCGGAATTTCTCACATCCGACTTTGAATGGAATGTTGCATAAGTTCTTTCACCAAGACAAATGAGCATGTAGCATGATTACTTCAGAGTGTACTTACGGACTGACGACTCTGAACTGTACGTAGGGAACGAGCTGCAGCAGCAGACTGACTCCATTCTGCCATTCTTCCTCATTACGAAATTCACAACCCTGAGTGTCGCACTCCTCGAATGAAAACTGATAGTATGTGTTAGAGTCTTCAAACACCAACCGCTGGTCAACTAAAGGGGAGAGAGAGAGAGAGAGAGAGAGAGAGAGAGAGAGAGAGAGAGAGGAAGAGAAAGAGAAAGAGAAAGAGAGATTTTTACCATGGTACAGTGGACAGATTTAATGAAAGATGCAAAAAACATACAGTGGTGTCCAAAAGTCTGAGATCCCACATTGAAAATGTTGAGCTTCAAAATCTAATTTAAACTTGAATATTAACAGAACGTTTTAAAGGAATATTCCAGGTTCAGTACAAGTTTAGCTCAATCGACAGTATTTGTGGCATTCTGTTGATTACCACAAAAAGGCAAGTCAGGTAAACAACATAATGCCACAAATGCTTACGATTGAGCTTGAATCTGGAATATTCCTTTAAGATAAAAATAAATAAATAATTAAAACAAAGAAATGTTGGGGGCCTGGGTAGCTCAGTGGTAAAATACGCTGGCTACCACCCCTGGAGTACGCTAGTTCGAATCCCAGGGCGTGCTGAGTGACTCCAGCCAGGTCTCCTAAGCAACCAAATTGGCCTGGTTGCTAGGGAGGGTAGAGTCACATGGGGTAACCTCCTCGTGGTCGCTATAATGTGGTTTGTTCTCAGTGGGGTGCATGGTGAATTGAGCGTGGTTGCCACGGTGGATGGCGTGAAGCCTCCACACGCGCTATGTCTCCGTGGCAACGCGCTCAACAAGCCACGTGATAAGATGCGCGGGTTGACTGTCTCACACGCGGAGGCAACTGGGATTCGTCCTCCGCCACCCGGACTGAGGCGAATCACTATGCGACCACGAGGACTTAGAGTGCATTCCAAATTGGGAGAAAAAGGGGAAAAATCCCCCCCAAAAAACAAAAAAAACAAAGAAATGTTATGATGCAAAATTAAGAGGTACTTTGTCCAAGTCACTAATTATATAAACACATTTGTGACATTGATCGTGTTAACTCCTTTGTACAAACGGTCAGATTTTCTTGCTTCTGTTGAAATCAAATCATACCGGATAACAGCCTGATCTCATGAAAAGTACACAACTGTGGTGACCTTTTTGCAAATTAATATTACGTCGATCGTTATGCATATTCTGGCAGTTCTGAGGTGAAATGTCCACTGTGTGGCGCTAAAAGCGAGTTACATTTTCTCCCAAACAGATGAGATTCTTAAGTTTAATGCTCTATCGAGTTTTAAATCAACAAAACCGACCTCCCTACCCTAAACCTTAAACCTTAAACCTAAACCTAAACCTAAACCTAACCTATAGTGCCAGAAAATGCAAATGTGAGATTGAAAAAGCAAATGCTGAAGCAATTACGCCATAACCCGTTCGGCTCACGTCTCAGCTCAGGACTCGTACCCTTTGCATCACAACTGCAACGCTCTATCAGTTGAGCTACCGTGCAGTTTGATTGCATTTGAACAAGCTTGTAAATGTAGTTGGTTATGGAATGCAGATGTTACAGTGCATCATCTTACACGTCGTACGCTATAGTAAAAGTGTTTAGATATCATTAGATATCACTGTGTGAGAAACAGGACGAAAAGTAAGTGTTTATGAACTGATAATCTGCCTTTTCACTCTTGATTTGTGTGAAAGTGAATAAAAGTCAATGTTGTTGTAGCGCCTCTAGTGCTCAAGGAAGCTGCGTATACGTACACCGTGCCATGTAAAAATAATCATCAGGTTTTGTTCATGTCAGATCGAGTGCATGCTGTTATTAAAGCAAAAGGGGAAGATACTGTGTACTAAGAAAACTAATAAGAAATTTCATATTGTTATTATGTTAAATTGCAATTGAATTAAATTAGAAAAATGCTAAATAGAAGCATTTTCACTAGTGTTCCCTAATGTTTAGAAGGTTGGCATTGTCCTTGAATGAGACTGCATATTCCATACAGTGCTTGTATACTGCACATTTTGGCAAAGTAGGTCAACCATTTATTTCATGCATACAGAAAATTTACATACAATGCAAAGTATCAATACTGCATACTATTAAAATAAAACAGCAGGTAACACCATTCCAAACATACCCTATGTGTGTCTCTCTCTGTGTGTGTATGTGTGTGTGTGTGTGTGTGTGTTACCTGAGTGTAGTATTCCCAGCTCCAGCAGCACCTGCCAAACACGTGACGCCATTAACCGACACTGAACCGACACACACTGTTCCAGCAGCCACTGTACCAACTCCACACCAACATAACTCCTCCTGTACGGACACACATACACATAAACATTACTGTAACCATGTAATTCATATACCTTAATGTCAAAAATGCCAAAATATATGATCTCCTTGCAAGGGACCACCTTTCCAGGCAGCTACTGTAAATATTTTAGAGCCATTTATACAGTAAATGATGATATTATAAAAAATAATATGTTGTTTGCAAATTAAAAAATACTAGCTTTTATATTTACAATGTACGAAAGCCAAAATGGTAACACTTTACAATACTGGGGCCGGATTCACGAAACGTTCTTAAGAAGAACATTCTTCTTAACTACCATTTCTTCTTAATTTTTAACTTAAGGAAAAAGTACTCCCGAAAACAAACAAAATAATTCTTAAGAAAGTTCTTATTATTTTTTTCTTATGTTCTTGGGGTGCTGTCCTCCCTGACATGGGCGGAACGTTGTTATGGACCATGCGTAACACGGATGGGTTAAGCCGTTGCGCACCGTCTCCAGGACGCGAGCAGGGTCTGAGCTGGGGTGGCAGGTGGGGTGGCAAAGCTCATTTTTAGGGTGGCAGCTGCCACCCGTGCCACCCTTCTGGCCTCACCCCTGGAGACAGCCTCCACCACCCTTTCCCATTTACCCGCTTCTTACTTTCCGACATGATATAATTATCAAGCTTTCCAAGCAGAAATTTTTCCTTGCATTATTTTCCTCAACAAGAACCTCTTTTCTACTGAAGCATTTGTTTCTTTTCTTCCATGTCAAATTAAAAGTTATCAAATGGTTACCAGCAAGTAGATTCTCCTATGATGGGTAGTGTAGTTAAACTAAGACATCTCATGCACTTTACATAAAAAAATGATCACGAGGTGCTTGCTGCTTAAAAAGGTTAATAGATACATTTGTCGTTACATTTGTGTTGAAGTATTGAATTTGTTCTAGGCTATTACACAAGACAACTCCATGAGCAGGCTAGTATGATCAGATAATGTCAGTCTATCTTTTTCTTCTTTTTTTTTATTTTCTCCCCAATCTGGAATGCCAATTCCCAATGCGCTCTAAGTCCTCGTAGTGGCATAGTGACTCGCCTCAATCTGGGTGGCAGAAGACGAATCTCAGTTGCCTCCGCGTCTGAGACCATCAGTCCACACATCTTATCACGTGGCTTGAGCGCGTTACCGCGGAGACCTAGTGCGCGTGGAGGCTTCACGCTATTCTCCGCATGCATCCACGCACAACTCACCACGCGCCCCGCTGAGAGAGAACAACATTATAGCGACAACGAGGAGGTTACCCCATGTGACTCTACCCTCCCTAGCAACCAGGCCAATTTGGCTGATTAGGAGACACAGCTGGAGTCATTCAGCAAGCCCTGGGATTCAAACTAGCAAACTCCAGGGGTAATAGTATCTTTTTATTCTTAAGAAAAAAATTAAGATGTTCTTAAGAAAATATTTGAGAACTTCTTAAAACATTTTTCAAAATTGCCCATAGGAATGTTCTCACGAACTTTCATAATTTTTTTCTTAAGAACATTTTCATTTTAGGCCCCTGTTCTATTTGTTAACATTAGTAAATGCATTTGGTATCATGAACTAACAGTGAACAATGTTTTTCTTTTCAATAGCATTTATAAATTTGGGTTAATGTTAGTCTATGAAAATACAGTTGTTCATTGTTAGTTCAAAATGCATTAACAAATGTTAAAATATACAACTTTGAATTCAAAAAATATATTTTTATTTGTTGAAATTAACATTAACTAAGAAAAAAAAAAACACAACCATAGCTGACACTCTGAACTGTACAAAAACAACAGTTTTGGAAGAAAAAAAAATACATATTAAATGTCACAGCTTTTTGAAATAAAACAATTGTCACTTCAATGCAAAATGTGCTTAAAAATCAAGATTTTCCCATTGACTGCCATTGTTTTTGGAAGTCACAAAATTCACCTCAAAACTAAATATGCTTTAAAATCTAATTTTTATTTATTTATTTATTTTTACAATTAGTGCCTTCCTTACAACATGTCAAAGCTAAATTAAATATAATGAAATGTAATGGGTCAGCCAGGGACTTCTGGGAACACCCAGTTATTTTTATTCACCGTAATTTTAACAATAAAAACTGTAAAAGTACATGCATTGTCTTGTTAAAAATAATACAGTAAATTATACAGTAAAATCATACTTTTTACATCTGAATTTTATTTTATTTTTTTACATTATTTTACTGTAAAATTGCATGCATTGTCTTGTTAAATATATATATATATATATATATATAAATGACTATACACATTAAGGTAACTAACTGTTACCCTATTCTCGTTTTTTTACTGTAGCATTTTTACATTATTTTACCGGACATTTTTTATAAGTCATGGGTCAGGAAAGTTCTCATTTTAGCATATAAGAAAGGATATACAATATTTTATTAATTACGCATATTAACTCAACGCATTTATTGCTAAAACTGTGGAGGATGTGGTTAGGGGCCGTGTCCATTATTTTAAAACTTCTAAAGTGGCAACCCTAGACACAACTCTCGTGTAACAACCAGTTGAGCAATGACTGTTCCTAAACTATTCCATGCACTAGCAATGTCAAAGTCATGGGTTTGATTCCCAAGGAAATCATAGAGTATACTAGTGATTGAATGCACTGTAAGGGGCTGTTCATGTAGAACATGTTCTGGTATTACAAAAGCTCAACAAAGAGGAACAGAATGGAACAAAAGCAAGACGCATTTTTAAAAGTTCAAGTGTTTTTAACTTGACATGGTGTCTTTAATCCTCAGAGACCCTAGCATAGTTTAATGAAGTTAATGATATAAAAATATAGATTTTTAAGCATATTTTTGTGTGACTTTAGCAAATAATGGGAGTCAATGGGAAAATCTTGATTTTTAAGCATACTTTTGTGTTATTTTAACATTTTAGAATGCATAAAGTTCTTAAAAATGCACTACACGCAATATCCCCGACAGAGAAATTCACAACAGAGAAACTTCTAAAAGCAATATCCCCACTACTCTACTGATTATAAGCTATTATTGCAGAAGCTCAGGTTTTCTGGACAGGTTTCTTATGTTGTTCAGACTTACATATGAACCATCTTTAATGTTCTATATATGTATAAATGATTGTAAGTAGTTTATGCATTTTTCTAAATATTATAACGTTTGGTTAAAGTTTGCTCTGTTACAGTTTGATACATGTTTTTTCAATTAGCCATTATCATCATCTAAAATATGCTATTTATTTTTTTCCAAATAAAATGATATGTTATTTTAGTCAGAGTAAAATGTATTAAAATGAATAAATATGACATGATGAAATATTGACTAAATTTTCATCAAAAGACAAAAATTATGAAAAAAAAAAAAAAACTGTGAAAGTTAACACTAGCTGTGACATTCAGTGTGCAATTTTTTTCCACCAAAACTGTTGTTGTGATGCAGTTCAAAGTATCAGCTACTGTTGCATATACTGTGTATTTTTTACCGCTTTTTAATATAATAAAAAAAAGTGTATTCATTTGTTGCTTTAAAAAAACATTGCCATTCTGTGACGCTGGGTCTCAAAACTCATGCGCAAAATGTTGAAAAAAGAGTGAGATGCATTGCAACGGTCAAAAATTACCATCTCCTGTAGGATGTTTACATAAAAAACTATTAAAAATAGCACAGACGGATGCAAGAATGCTTTGATGCACGTCAGAGATAAAAATACACACACTCACCTGATAATCCTGGCTAGGTGAATCTTGTCTTTAGCTGGATATGGTCCATGTGAAAGAAACGCATTTCTCAGCGCGCGTCCAGCACAAGGGAAACTATGAGAACATGTCTACATGAGTGTAAGAGTGAAAGAGAGAATTTGAGAATTAAATTTGCTTGACAACATAAAACACCAAAAATCTAATGACAACCCAAAAGAAAGAAAAATAACAGATGTATTTAAGATATCTCAATTGTTTCTTCAAAACATACTAAATTATATCTGTATTAAAGAGATAGTTCACACAAAAATGAAAATTCTCTCATCATTTACTCATCCTCATGCCATCCCAGATGTGTATGACTTTCTTTCTTCTGCAGAACACAAATTAAGATTTTTAGAAGATTATTTCAGCTCTGTAGCTCCATGCAATGCAAGTAAATGGATACCAGAACTTAGAAGGTCCAAAAAGGACATAAAGTCAGCATAAAAGTAATCCGTATGACTCTAGTGGTTTAATCCATGTCATCTGAAGCAATATGATGGTTGTGGGTGAGAATCAGGTCAATATTTAAGTTCTTTTTACTGTAAATCTACACTTTTACTTTCACATTCAGCCACCTATTGGTTGGGGTTGGTCAGTGGTGGAGATTTATAGTAAAAAAAGGACTTTAATTTTGATCTGTTTCTCACTCACACCTATCATTTCGCTTCAGAAGATATGGATTTAAACACTGGAGTCTTATGGATTACTTTTATGCTGTCTTTATGTCTTTTATGGACCCTCTGAATTCTGGTCACCATTTACTTGCATTGTATGGATCTACAGAGCTGAAATATTCTTCTAAAAATCTTAATTTGTGTTCTGCAGAAGAAAGTAAGTCTTACATATCTGGGATGGCATGAGGGTGAGTAAATGATGAGAGAATTTTCATTTCTGGGTGAACTATCCCTTTCAAATTAATAATGCAAAAGGGTTTGTGTGAGGGTTAGTTTTAGAGGAAGGGCGATATCATTAGCTCGGTGTACAACAGTAGAAGTCAATGGAAAGTCCACACCATGGTAGAAAATCGAATGTATATGTTTTACCCTGGCAATTAAAAATACAGAAATGTACATAGACAATACAAAATAACGTCCTGGTTACTTTCATAACCTCCGTTCCCTGATGGAGGGAACGAGAATTTGTGTCGATGTAGTGACATTAGGGGTCACTCTTGGGAGCCCCAAACACCTCTGCTTTTTGAAAAAAGGCCAATGGTAATTGGCGAGTGGAATTTGCATGCCACTCCCCCGGACATACGGGTATAAAAGGAGCTGGTATGCAACCACTCATTCAGGTTTTGAAGGAGGCCGCTACACTCCTAGTAGAGTGGGCTCGTAACCCCACCTAGGGGCGGCACGTCCTGAGCGTGATATGCCATCACGATGGCGTCAACGACCCAGTGGGCGATCCTCTGTTTAGAGACAGCACTTCCTTTCCGCTGTCCACCAAAGTGCTGCTCAGAGCTTTTAAAGCTCTCCGTGTGATCCAAATAGATGCGTAAAGCACGCACCGAACACAGAAACGCCAAGGCTGGGTCTGCCTCCTCCTGGGGCAGTGCTTTCAGGTTCACCACCTGATCCCTAAAAGGGGTCGTGGGAACCTTGGGCACATAGCCCGGTCTCAGGATCATGTGACAGTAACCCGGACTGAACTCCAGGCACGATTCACTGACAGAGAACGCCTGCAGGTCCCCTACCCTCTTGATGGAAGTGAGCACAGTCAGGAGGACAGCCTTCAAAGAGAGTGCCTTATGCTCAACTGACTCCAGGGGCACAAAGGGAGTTCCCCGTAGACCTCAAAGGACTACAGAGATGTCCCACGAGGGGATGAGGCGTGGTCTGGAGGAATTCAACCTCCTAGCACCTCTCAGGAACCTGATGATCAAGTCGTGCTTCCCCAAAAACTTACCATCCACTGCATCGTGATGTGCCGAAATGGTGGCCACATACACCTTCAAGGTGGAGGGGGACAGCTGCCCCTCCAGCCTCTCCTGCAGGAAGGAAAGCACAGATCTGACTGCATATCTCTGGGGGTCTTCGCATCAGGAAGAATACCACTTAGCGAACAGACGGCACTCCAAGGCATACAGGCGCCTCATAGAGGGAGCCCTAGCCTGAGTGATCGTATCTACCACCGTGGTGGTAGGCCACTTAGGTCTTCCATGTCCCATCCAGGGGCCAGACATGGAGATTCCAGAGGTCTGGTTGTGGGTGCCAGATGGTGCCCCGTCCCTGAGAAAGAAGGTCCTGCCAGGGGAGTGGGGGGGCTGTAGCGAGGAGCGTGAGGTCCGAGAACCACGTCTGGGTGGGCTGGTAGGGTGCTACCAGGACTACCTGCTCCTTGTCCTCCCTGACCTTGCACAGGGTCTGTGCAAGTAGGCTCACTGGGGGAAATGTATATTTGCATAATCCCAGGGGCCAGCTGTGTGCCAGCGCATCTATACCGAGGGGTGCCTTGGTCAGGGCATACCAAAGCGGGCAGTGGGAGGATTCCTGGAAGCAAACAGGTCTACCTGTGCTCGACCAAATCAACTCCAAATCAGCTGGACCACCTGGGGGTGGAGACTCCACTCTCCCCTGAGTGTAGCCTGTCATGACAGCGCTTCCGCTGTGGTGTTGAGGTTGCCCGGGATGTGAGTGGCTCGCAGCGACTTGAGGCGCTGCTGACTCCAGAGGAGGAGATGGCGGGCGAGTTATGACAAGCAACGGGAGTGTAGACTGGGTGACCACACACGAAGGTGGGAGCCCAGTAGAGTCCTCAACGTCAGACTGGACAGCCCGCTCTCCGATGCTGCAATCGAGAGCTCATCCACTTCACGAGTGCCGAAACGAGATCACGAATTCGCCCTGAGACGAGCCGGCGGTCTCATCCCAGCGGGTCAAACGAGCATACTGGGGAATGGGAAGTCCGTTGGGAGTTACCTGGTGGAGTGGCTCCCATTGGAGTCCCCAAATCGCCCCCAGTGCTAACCGACACGGCCTCAAACCCGTAGGTAGAAGGACCAAGGCGGGGAGCTGCTGGGGTGGTCTTTCCTTCTGATGAAGGAAAAACCGCAACCGCAACATTGCTATGGTCACGCTCTCACAGTGAGAACATGACCCGTCCACGTACGCTGTCTCCGCGTGGGCAGTGCCCAAGCACGTAAGACCGTGATCGTGGCCATCGGAAGCGGAGAGGTAACGACCGCAACCAGGAAATACACACAAACGGAGAGGCATCTTTAAAAAGACGCTCTCCGTTAATGCCACTCTTTTAAGAAGGGAAAATATACTCTTTTAGTAGGAAGAATATACTCTTTTAGCTGCTGAAGCGGCCAGGGGCGTTCTCTGCACTTCACCAGTGCAAGAGGGGGAGAAGCCACTGTAA
Organism: Myxocyprinus asiaticus; assembly: GCF_019703515.2. Lineage (NCBI taxonomy): Eukaryota > Metazoa > Chordata > Actinopteri > Cypriniformes > Catostomidae > Myxocyprinus > Myxocyprinus asiaticus. Next base: position 3,649,816 of record NC_059373.1, on the reverse strand, counting down.
TGTGCCATAAATCAAACAGCTTTTCGAGGTGAATGGATCGGCAGAGTAATTCAGCCCGCTGAACACAACCGCTCGGCTCCGAAGAGAAAATCTGAATGAGTGGTTGCATACCAGCTCCTTTTATACCCGTATGTCCGGAGGAGTGGCATGCAAATTCCACTCGCCAATTCCCATTGGCCTTTTTTCAAAAAGCAGAGGTGTTTGGGGCTCCCAAGCGTGACCCCTAGTGTCACTACATCGACACAACGTCGAGTGAGTGACAGATAGGGAAATCTAATTTCCCCTCTCTGCTGTATTTGACCAACAAACAAACAGTGAAATCACCTGCCGTGTGTGTTTCTGCTGTGTCAACTTATACTGTACTTGCATATCTGTTCACTGATATTCTCACATGACCTGCTTCCTCCTACATTTCTCAACTCATCTCTCTCTCTGTCTCTATTGTCAGTTGAATTAATAGTACACTGGCCTCTCTGATCAGTTCAAAAGAACCTTCAGCATTATTTATCCTGTTTATAAAGACTGTAAGAATATGTAGCAACACCTTCAAGCATATGAATGCCCCCGTATGAAGAGAGCATGATGTTTGACCCAGAGGACAACTCTCTGTATTGAGCTAATATGGAGATTTTAAAACTGTCAGTGCTTGGTAGTAACGAATTACATGTAATCTGGATTTCATAATCAGATTACAAAAATGAAGTACATGTAATTAAATTAAATTACATTTAAAATACTCGTAATTAGATCGCAGTTACTTTATTATGGATTACATAATAACATATGAATCAGGCAAAGACAGTTTGTTCATTGTTTATTCAGTAGTGTAGTCTAGGGCATACGCAGGCATACGCCGTATGCCCACCTATCTTTCAAAGGATTTTGCGTATGCCCACCTAAAATGAATGATATACGCATGGCCGCCAAAACAGCGAGGAGGCTTTTGACCCATAACTTTTTATTATACTGAGGTGATGCCGCAGCACCATTGAGTGAATTGTGATTATTATTATTTTTAATAAGTGTACAGAGAGATTCTCTCTAAACCAGCATGGAGCAGCGGGAAGCGGGACTGCAAATGAAGGCATGGGCAAAATAGACATTTCTACTCAGCTGAGCTACCAATCAAAATGATCTTTTTAGATGTAGTTGGAAATTTGAAAATGCCAAACCGATTGTATTAGTGCAGTAAAGTTCGTTTGTTATTTTTGCAAATTGCATTTTTACTCTGCATAACAAAATGTACAATGATGCGCTTTTGCGTTTGTGACAACTTTTGAGACTTTTTTTTGTGCAGTGGTTCACAAACATAACTGGTCTGATCTGTTACCACACATGGATGGCATTAGAAATGCAAAAATTGCCAGAATAAGACCATTTTTATTGCCTTTTTTATTTTTAGACGAAATAGCTAGTAAAACACGCACAAACAAAAATCAGATCAATTCTCATGTTTTGACCCATTACGTTTTCTTTCATGCATTTAGGCAACTTTGTCAAAATGCTACAAGATTATCTTACTCAAATGCATGTGACGTCAAATAAACAAGAACTAGGTCAGAAGTAATCGAAATGTAATCCAAAGACAATAAGATTAGATTACTTTAAAATGTAATCCAAAAGATTACTGACCACAAATATAGTCATGGAACTTGCAATCAGTACCAGATTACAATTCAGAAGTAATCTACCCAGCACTGTGGCCAGTTCTGACTCTAAATTCTCATTGGATGAACCACATTCGAAGCCATTGAAAAATCCAGATTTATATGCACAACTGTGACTGCACACCAAACAAGCACAACAGTCTCGTTCCGTTAAAAATCCCATTCAATAACAATAACTTATAAACGTTTAAAGAAAGACCTACTGTGTGCTCCGAGACTGTTAATCGATGGAATATGCTCCTGTTGACGCCATCAGTCCACGTTATTTTAACATAATCTTTTTAAAAATCGCATATAATAGCTGAATTTGTGCTGAGTAACAACACTACCCATGATCCTGAGGGATAAAATCCACCAATCAGAGAATCGCATCAAACAAAGCTCGCCAAAAGTGCTCTGCAGCGACTGCCTACTTCCGTGACGCACTGTGAATGACACAATCGTGTCGCTCTTCCTACACTCTGAAACTACTAAAATATTTGTGTATAAACTTAAAATATACTGTTTATTTACTTCACGGTTTACATAAAATCACAATAAGCCTCTCGTGGCCTCAAAATCTCTAGTCAGCGATTATAATAATTTTCTTGTCTTTTTGTGATGATCTATCAAACAGAAAGTGGAAGCCTCTTTAGTGGGGCCTCCAGGGGCCCCTGACATTGTGTTGTTTGATCCTATATTTGATGTACGCTCTCTCTCTCTCTCTCTCTCTCACACACACACACACACACACACACACACATTTGTATCAGCGTTACGCAGAGGCGATTAGCCGTCTAGTTTGTGCACTTAGCCAAGCTCATGTACGGATTAAAGGAGCTTCAGAGATTCTAATGAGACAATCAGGATCACATGAAACGATACTTGTCAGATCCACAAATTAACATCACAGAACGATTGGCCCAGAGGAACAGTTAATTGCCTATAGGTTGCTTTCAATTGGCTGACTAAATGCAATTCTCAGTTATCTTTCATTTAAGAATCAACTTTGTCTCAGATGTTTCTCATAAAGGTCCTTATGAACAGGTGCGGCGTTTGCGTATGGCAGAGAATGCCATACCCTAGCATGCAGACAAAACCGGGAAAATATATGCCTAATTTAGATGCAGTTTGCTCGTCACTTCAGTCTGTGTCGGCCTCGTCTGCCCAAAGCATTAAGTCCAATTATATCATATGACCGTACGAATCATCTTAGAATTATGGGCTGTTTCACAAAGGCTTCGTAATTGAAATACTTGAAAATGGTCGTAGATCTAGTGTTCCGGAGTAAGGACATCTCTGACTTGTGCAGACACCTGCAGGACAATTGCAAAATTACAGCTCATACAATTTAAAACATTAAATGTCTTAGACTTCATGCACTTTATGCAGACGTATACAATGTGACCATGATACTTTAATTTGACATTTTTTTAAATATTAAAATAGAATATAATTATAAAGGTCTACTTAAACCAATGAACCTACATAGGCCTATTTTTTATTTAATATATAATAATATATAGTTTATAATTAAGGCATAAAATAGATCAATGAAAGAAAAAATAGAACCATTTTTATTTTTGTAATAAAATAGAATTTTTGTTTTATTATTGTTTGATAAAATAATTCAGTAGCATAAATCAATAAATTACTGACACATATTTGTGAACAGGACCAAAGTGGCCACATGATTGAATTACAAATTACATTTATAGGAAATTGAGATGTATTATTTATTATAATGTGCACTTGCAATAGGCCCACTGCCAACAAGCTATAAAAAAAATTACAATGACGAGAGACACTACACTACACACAAGGACAGCGACTCTTAAGAAGCACTTGCAATGTGCAATTTTGGGAAGAACGTTCGAAACTTTGCACATAGAGAACCCGTTTAAGGACCAAGATTGATCGTTATTGCTGTATTCGCCTGTTTTAACGGGATGCGCCACTCTTCGCCTTGCTCTGCTGGCAACTTCTTGGAAATATTTATTTGTTTATTTATTTTGTGGGGTGGCACGGGGGAGTGTTGGTTATCCAAGGGTTTTTTGCCATACCCTAGGTTTATGTGAAATGCCACCACTGCTTAGGAATACTAAAAATAGACACAAATGAGACAAGTGTAGACATACAGTAAGTGTTTAGCATTATAAAATGAATGTGGATTGTATAGCTCAGATCATTTGGTCTTTGAATTTAAAGAACACAGTCTGAGACTAGATGTCTTCTGAAACTCTAGAGGAGACACGTATGAGATTATTGGGGTCTTTTTTGTCAGGATAAACATTTAAAAAGGCAGAGACTTTCAAAAGTTTCAATTTGCTCTTCATTTAATCTCACTGCTGTATAGGAGACACAGCTGAGATATTAAGGAGATCCCATTTGTGATTTTTTCCATTTGTGAACTTTATGAATAAAGGAGCATGGAAAACTATACCAACTCCTTACGTAACAGCTATAGGTTGTAGGTTTCTTACCTTGGGTTTGGGTGTGACGCCTGTGCTGGGTCCTGGGATGGTGTCAGGTGACTGCTACACAATCAGAAACAGAGAAACAACAGGTCACAATACCATCGAAAACAAACAGGACAGGCTCAAATCAAACACACTTTCCAACAAAAATCCTGCATTACATCACAATAAAAACCACTCAAATACAACCTTTCCAAATATAAAAAAAATTTAATAATAATTAATACAATGGTACATGATATTTCCAAAAAACATGATATTGCCAATGTATATGTCCATAAAACATGGTATTACCATGGTTAAACTCCATAAAATACTCCATAGTCCATAAAACCATAAAAGGTATTGCCATGGTACATGTAAAAAAAAAAAAAATTATTATTATGGAAGATGTCCAAAAAATGATAATATAACAGATCACTGTACGTGTCCACAAAACATGACATCATCAAGGAACGTGTCCAAATAACCACAATAATATAATGGATCATGGTATAGTGTCAAAAACAAGATATTACCATGGTATGTGCCCAAAAATCATGGTTTTATTATGGTCCAAAATACATGGTATTACCATGGTACATGTCCAAAAAACCTAGTATTACCACAGTACATCATGTCCAAAAAGCATGACACTGCAAAAGTATGTCCATAAAACATGGTATTGCCATAGTACATGTCCAAAAAAACAAACATGTTATTATGGAATATGTCCATAAATATGTTATTCTCATGTCCAAAAAACATAGTATTACCATGGCACATGACATGATCAAAAAACATTATATTGACAAAGTATAGGTCCAAAAAACACATGGTATTACCATGGTACATAACATGCCCAAAATACGTTATATTACCATGGTACATTTTAAAAACCATGGTATTGCCACAGTATAGTACAAAGGTAAAAACTTGGTATCATCATAATAAATTGTATGTTGAAAAAAAAACTATAATATTACCAAAATACATGTCCAAAAAAAACAAAAAACAATGGCACCATGTGCAAACAAACATGGTAAAACCATGGTACGTGATATCTTGGCATTTATTGTCAGTGGATGCTCAGCACTGAGATGTGGTTTAAACCTCACATGAACTTGTCCCAGGATTTGACACGAGGGACTTTATGGATTTAACATCTACTACTACTTCATAATTCTCTCTGACATAAATTCATATTAAATTCAGATTGTCCTGCCTGGTCTGAGCTCTGAGCTTGAGTAAAGTGGCGTGTCCACACAGTGCAGTGGCAAGAGAGACGGAGGTTTAATTTGGCCAACTCAATGTCAGTTTTTTGTTTTGAGAGCTCTTTAAATAAGGAAATGAAGATTTTCTAGACAAAGCTGAACAAAGCATTTTATAGGCTACTCATTGTAGCGATAAGAGCTTTGATTTGGCCCACATTCAGTGTTTCTATGTGTCTTATTCTTTTAAAATCAAATCCTCCATTATGTCTCACTTGTAAGGATATTTCAGAGTGTAACTGATGGTCACGCAAACGTTCCCTTCTGCATGAGTGTATATTAAGCCATTTACACAGTCACATACTGTAGTCGCATTTTCGTCCAATCCGTGCCACTCAGTTTGGTAGGAGAGGGATAGCAGAAAGTATTTGCCATTGAAACAGGTTACATATCACCTTGAAGAGTGCCGAGCAGACCAGGGCTGCGTTTCCCAAAAGCATCGCAAGCTTAAGTTGATTGTAGAGACCACTGTGCCAATGGCTTCTACGATCTACTTAGGCTTATGATGCTTTTGGGAAACGCAGCTCAGGTGTCGTCCAAAAGCCAATGTTACCGCTCTGCTATCATGTTAACATCAAAGGACTATGAATACCACTGTGATGGTATCAGATGTCGCTGTGGTTTTCATGGTCTGGCGTGATGCAAGCTGACCTGCAGGTATCTGCAAACAGAATCCTATCAGCAAACATTTGTCTCTTTCTAGATGGATGTCTTCAGGGACTTTACGTACGTTTGCAGGCTTTGTTTTGACTGGTGTCTGAAGACAGTGAGTGTATCAGATTTAGTGCACTAAATTGCCATGGGCCGATGCTGGAGATGTTGGAGCTGAACTTAGTTTGGGTTGGACAAGAAATGGAGCAGACAGGCCACAGTACCACAGAGATAAGCAAGAGGTGGAGAGGGTTTTTACAGGAATGCCAGGGGACTGACAAAAGATGGTACTGCAAGCCCTAGAAACCACTTAGTAACTCCTTAGTAATGAACCAGGACACTCTCAGCATCCATGTCGCAACTCCTAGCAACTTCATCACAACTTCTTAGCAACCAACCAGAACACTCTAGCATCCATCTAGAAAGCCCTAGCAACTACTGGCTAACCTAAATACCCTAGCAACAATCTCACAAGCCCTAGCAACTAATCAGAATGCCATAAAACACCTAGAAAACCATAGCAACCCCTTGCAACCACTCACAACACCCTCGCATTGTGACGTGAGTTTTGCACGAGAAAGCGGCATTCACATTTTCTTCAAAAAGTGTAAAAATGCAGTTTAATTCTACATGCCACATGCAAACAAAATCACAAACACTTTAATTTGTGAGAACCACATTTCAACTTCCTTCTAGCAAGAGAGAGAGAGAGAGAGAGAGAGAGAGAGAGAGAGAGAGAGAGAGAGAGAGAGAGAGAGAGAGAAGAGGAGGAGAAAGAGGAAGGGAATAAACAGCAAGAGAAAAAGAAAAAAGACAAAGGGAAGGACAGACAGAAAGCAAGCTGGTTTTACTATGTAGTGCAAACTGTTCCAGAGTGCGGTGAGTTTGTGTGTCATTATGTGTCAGAAATGGATTACTCTCAGATTAGAGTGCTCAGCACGCTCACACATGCACAGCCACGCTCATGCAACTCTCTATTTCATGGCTTGCAGATAAATCTGTCATTCTGGATGAATGCACTGCAAGATGGAGACATCAAACAAGCCTTGTCTTCCTCGTTAAGATTTCATTACACCCAGAGGTACACACACACACACACACACACACACACACAGACTACATACTCATCCACTTAGCAGCATGTGGCCAGTGTCATTAAGCGTAGCTTCTCCATGAGAGAATTCCATATGAAAATAACATCATCACACACCCTGTTTAGAAACACACACATTTCCAGGATGATGTTTATGGCAACCCTTACTGCAGTGCTTCAGAGTTCTGGATGTTTCATTAGATGTTCTTCAGATCTGCATATTGATTTCTGGGCTCTTTAAAGCACCAGTATATAGATGGTTTTCTAAAGAACCAGAACTCTATGGCACCTTCTAGGATCTTAAAAATATTTAAGTAAAGTATTTAGCATCATGAGAACCTAAAAAGTTTCTCCTTTGTCAAAAAAAGGGACCTTAAGAGGTTCTCCTATATGGCATAACAGGAACTTCAAAAAGCCCTTCAACAGCATAATAGGAACTTACAAAAAGTTTCTTATAGCATCACAGGAGCTTAAAGAGGTTCTTCTAAAGCACCATATATGAACTTAAAAAGGTTATCCTATAGCACCATATTGGAATTTTAATAATCTCTCTATAGCACCATATACAAATTTAAAAAAATCTCATATAGCACCTTCTAGGAACCTAAAAAGTTTATTTTATAGCAACATATAATACATTTTAAAGGTTCTCATCTAGCATGATAAAGGAATGAAAAAAGGTTTTCCTATAGAACCACAATGCAATTTAAAAAAGGTTCTCCAATAGCACCATATAGGAACTTAAAATTGTTGTCATATAGTTTCATATGGGAACTAAAGGTTCTCCTTTAGCATCAAATTGAACTCAACTTGTAGCACCATAGGAACTTAAAATAAGGTTTTTCTATAGCGCCATTTAGGCATTTAACAAAATGGTCTTATAGTATCATATAGGAACTTTAAAAAGGTTCTCCTATAGCACCTCAAAGGAATTTAAAAAGTTATCCTATAGTACCATATTAGAACTTAAAGAGGTTCTTCTATAGCTCCATATAGGAATTTAAAAATGTTGTTATATAGCTCCATATGGGAACTAAATGTTCTCCTATAGCATCATATGAACTGAACTTTTTGCCCCATATAGGAACTTCAAAAATGTTCTCCTTTAGCACCATACAGAATTTTAAAAAGATTATCCTATCGCAGCACATAGCAAATTAAAAAGGTATATCAACAGCACCATGTATTAACTTAAAATTGTTCTTCTAGAGCATCATAGCTCAAAATAGTTCTCCAGTAGAACCATATAGGACTTGTTGTCCTATGGCTTTATAAAGGATTTACAGGTTCTCCTATAGCATCATTTGAGTTCAACTTGATGCACCATATTGGAACTTAAAAAAGGTCTTCCTTTAGCACCATATAGGAACTTAAAATTGTTGTCCAAATAGCTCCATATAGAAATTTATAAAGATTTTCCTATAGCCACATATAGAAATGTAAAAAGGTTCTCCTACAGCACCATGTAGGAACTTAAATTTGTTCTCCTAGAACATCATATAGGAGCTCAAAAAGGTTCTCCACTCAACAGAATGTTTGGTTTGGGCTAATTTAATACGCCCCAGGGTGATTAGCGAATGAAAAGATTAAAGCCTCATTGAGAAACAAAAAGGACACTCCTGACATTTGTTTCATTGTGTTGGAACATCAGTTTATAGGGTTCTGCTGCTGTAAAATGCATCCACAAGCAGTGCATCCACAAGCGTTTATAAGAAAATCATTATAAGTCCCTACATGATGCTACAGGACAATCTTTTTAATTTCTTATTTTGCTATACGAGAACCTTTATTGAGGCCCTGTATGATGCTATAGGAGAAGCTTTGTAAGCTGATATGGTGCTAAAGAAGTACGACAGTCCAAAACCTCACCAGAACACATCAAAGAAAAACAAACTAAACCCTAAAGAACTATGTTTTGTTAATGCTGTAAAGCCTCTAAACAAGAAAACATCACTAAGAAGTCTTGCATACTGGATGTGATTCAAGAGCATCATTTCTGATATTAAAATCCTCCAGTGAAAGTTCAAAAAGACTTTACTGATGATGGTGGTGCTTGTGCATTTCTCTTCACCATCTAAATTCATCGGGCCTTCTACACACAAGTGATATTCTATCAAATACACCCACACACACAAACCATCAAAACAATTAATGTCTTCAGCCTAAACACTGAATAGCTCCTCTGTCATGCCAGGTGTGTGTGTGTGTGTGTGTGTAAAATGCAATAGACACCAAACAAGATGCAACTATCATGTCCATGAACAGAGATGTATCTCCCCCCAAAACAAAGAAAAGTAACAGTTTAATAAACATACTAAATAAAAAAATGTCTTAATGAAAATCTAAAACTGCAGAAATTCCTATACTGATTGATTACTATGAAGAATCATATAGTATTGCCATTACACTAGTGTCCAAAAGTCCCACATTTTCTGTAAAAATCCTCAATGAGTGATATCAGTGCACATGACAGATGCCTCACTTTTAAAAAATACTGCATTCTGTCCTAAACAAAAATGTATGGTAGTTTCTGCCAAAATTCCAGTTACTATAGTTACTACAGTAAAACTATGGTAACCTGGTATCAGACAACACAACCTTCAAGAAACACACTGAACAAAATGCCATTAAGATTCTAAAACATTGTTTGAAGGAGATCCCATATTGAATATGATTTAAATGTAGCCTATTATTGTATTTTAGAACAATTTCTTCTTTCATGTGATCAACAGCAGGTGCCTGAGTGTGTGTATGAGTGAGTGTGTATGTGGGTCTCTGTTGCCTTAGATACAAAGACTGAATAAAACATTACAGCCACAATCAATGGCATTAAGAAATCCACTTAATGCATTTCAAAGGTGTGTCAGTGAGATTTCAAGCATGTTAATTGATTCATCGCTCCAGCATTTACAATGGATGTGAATGGTGATCGCGCGCTCGTAATAAACACAAAGGTGCGTTCTTCGTCATGTGTTGATAACTCACGCTCTTTTTGCGCAGGTTCAGTCCGTGTTTTAATAATCCGGGCAGATCGCGGACCTTCGGCTTGATTTGGACTTGATCCCTTGCGGATCTGTTCCACCTCCAGCTTGGCAGGTGTCCGTCCTCCGTGGTGCATGGGATGCTGGATTCATCCATCCTCCTCCTCCTCTCCTCCGGATCTTCACGTGCGCTGGAGCGACATTCCGCCCGCCGCTTGAAGATCTTCAGCAGCCGCAATAAGAGACAAGAGACCTGCTGCCGGAGACACTGCGATGCTCCACCCAGCTCGCTCTCTCTCTCTCTCTCTCTCTCTCTCTCTCACACACACACACACACGTTTACCTAGCTATAATAAAGGCATACCATAGTATTGTTAAGCAAAATATGATTCCAGGTAAACCCTACCTCTAGAAGAAAACCTACTGCATTTTTAGAATAATAATAAAAAATAGATTGAAATACTTCAAGGGACAGTTAACATCATTTGCTCACCCTTATGTTGCTCCAAACCTGTATGGCTTTATCTGTTCTTAGGAACACAAATGAAGATATGCTGAAAAATGTTTAAACTGTTTTTGTCCATTTAATATAAGTCAATGGAGTCCAAAACAACATTGAACCCCATTGACTTTCATTGTATGAAAAAAAAAAAACCCAGACATTTTTTAAAAATATCTTTTGTGTTCCACAGAAGAAAGAAGTACAGACAGGTTTAGAGCGACATGAGGGTGAGTAAACGATGACCGAATTTTCATTTTTGGGTGAACTATCCCTTTAAATGTGCCCAAAGGAAGGGTTAGCCACATTTAGCTCACACTAATAATTTTGTCCCCAAAATATAAGTTGTAACGCTTTACTATTAGTTTCCATTTGTTAACATTAGAAAATACTTTAGGCATCATGACCTAACAATAAACAATGTTGTTTACAGCATAATTATTCATTTTAATTAATGAATTATTTTTATTTTTTTTGTTAGTTTATAGTCCATAAGTAGCTTTACATCTTTTAATTTTAAAGTGTATTAGTATATGCTGAAATTAAAATGAACCAACATTAATAAGTGGTGTAAATGTATTCCTCGTTGTTATTTCTATGTAGTTAACAAATGCAACCTTAATGTGAAATGTTACCATATAACTAAACACACACATTTACCCAGCTACCCTATATTTGTTTTCTTATAAAGCTAATTATAATTATTACAAACTTACCCAAACCCTTCAAAATCTTGCATTTTTAGAATACATTTATTTGTTACTGTATATATGAATCATTTTACAAATTGAGGACGTCCCCAGTGGGACGTTTGGGCAGATTTACCTAACTCCTTAGGGTTAATTTTGTTCCCAAAGTGTAGCTACAGTAAGTGAAGCCAAACACACACATTTTTATTTTTATTTTTATTAATTAAAACATTTTATAGGCACATATAATGGACGACAAATTATATGTGCATTGGATGAGACAGAGAGCAGGAAACATCTCTGACATATTAAAGTGTTGCATTGATTTGCTCAGGAACTCTTGGAATCCTGATCTGTGTGTCGCTGAGATCACTATTATTTGGGATAGCAAATTAGCCTAAAATAGCACCCTGTTATGTTATTTTTACCCTGTGTTTTCTGTGAGACACAGTCGAGAAAACGATTTTTCCCTGCTGGCCTGGATCAATCAAACACTCTGATTTTACAGATTGGACCTCAGTTAAAATCACACTTACTTTACACCTCTGCTTAGATTGCAGTTGTACAAATGTTTTGTCTTTGAAACCACTCAGGATTAACAATTAAAGAAAAATAATTTATTAAAATTCATACAGATCTGTCAAATGTGACCAGTAGAAAATCGAAACGTTGCACACCTCTTGGCTCAGTTTAAAGGATACATTAATCAAAGCTGCTTGCTTTTATTGTTGCTGGAAAGTGAGAAGACTGTACAGTATATTCTGACATTTTGAATGTAATATTTTGTATTATTTGTGATTTATTTATTTTTTAAAACCAGAAGACCTCACGCGTGATATCGTACCCTGGTCTACTGTAATGTCCTAAGTAATTTCACATGTGAAAGGGGCTTCCCATATTTGAATCAACATGATCACACGGGAACTCGACAGGTTGCTACCGAATGTTCCATATTGCATAATTTACAACTAAAATCAACTCACTTTGAAACTTGCTTTTTGCGCCACCCTGTGGACATTTCACCTGAAAACTGGAGGTCTGCAACCCAATCCAGGCCCGACGGGACCCGAGAAACAGCTGGATTTCAGGCTGTGTTTGGGTCAGTTTTTTCAAGCATGACTTCAGGTTTGGGTTTGTAATAAATGCAAATTGATCCCGCGCGTGTGCTTACAGACACGCGCAGGTTAGGGGCCAGGCACACCGACTATAGGTGGGTTTCTATCCAACTATTTTTATGCACGTTTTGAAATTGCGCATAAGAAATGGAATGGAAACACTTGATATGCGAATAAACTTTCTAAATTTGTTTACAATTTAATGCGCTAGGAGGAGGTGGATTTTCAAGAGTTTCGCATTAGTTAAAATGCACATTAAGGTGATGGAAACAGTTTATTCGCAAAACGATGACATTTTTTAACCATTCGTGCATGTGTTATGAGTGTGCAAACAGCTTGATGTGACTGGCCCACCAAATGGTCCTACCACACAATTCTTTGAACATAGCGCTTGTCATTCGGAAGTATTTAACCCACAGCTGGTCGATAAAGTGGGTCCTCACAATCCGCCAGAACAGTTTTGAGAACAGGCACTCCCATGTATGAAGAGACTGGTGGTGTGTGAGCATCGCAGCTATTTCAGCCCACATTATATCAGATATTACACTTATTCTGCGGTGTCTCATGGATGCATTTAATAAAATGAGATCCTTGCTCCAATCTTGCAAATAAAACTATCCCCAAATCAGGGAGAGGTCATCCAGCTGCTCCATCATGGCAAGGCGGCTCCCTCGTGATAATGCACATTACGTAGTGGATGGAAACGTGCAACAATTAGTATTTTCTTAAGTCGAATTTTTAGAAATGCGCTTAAAAAATGCGAAACATTTTGGATGGAAACCCAGCATGTGTTTTTGCTCACATTCTGTTGCACTGTGTATCGTGTAGGGCCACCGCATTTCTTAGACATGGTGTCAAGTTAAAAAGTTTCAAGATTAATAAATGCTGTACAAGTTTCAAACATTCATCCCCAGACACATGCGTTCGGTTTCATTCAGCTTGTTTTAAGCCCAGGTGTCACAAAGTTTCGACATTCTGAAGGAGTTCTGTCTGCAAAGAGGACATGTGACTGTTACATTGTTAGACATGATTCCATATCGTTCTGCACCATGCAAAGGTTCAGCGCTTGATAAATGGTAAGCCAGTGTTTTTTTCCCTTCTGCTCTGGTGTAAGTATATTTACTGTTACAATACTGTTTCGAATGTTGCCTACAATGCTTACATAAATACAGCCTAATTCTTGCTTGGAGAAGAAATTAGTGAAAAGAGAGAGAGAGAGAGAGAGAGAGAGAGAGATTTCAGGTTCGGAATTCAAATCTGACGGTACCGTTGGGGTCGGGTCACACGGTCTCAGGTATGGATCAAGTTTGGGATTCATTTTAAGATGTGCGCAGACCTCTACTGGAAACTGGAAAGTGGAACTTACACGTGCCCAAACATTCAGCAGCACTTCCAGCTTCAGCCAGTGGGGGCAGTGGTTCGAATTTCGGTGAGTACAGGCCAATTTAAAGTGAAAAACTTTTATTATTATTATTATTATTATTATTACAGGAAATGAATGTAGGTAATCATTTGGATTGCAAAGTCATTGGTGGTCTTTGCTAACGCAAGCGTCACTGTTGCTATTGCTCATAATTAGGCTAAGGGATTTAAATAAACTCCAAACCTAAGCAAGGGCGTAGCTATGAAATTACATTTGGGTGGGCCTCAATAAAAATTGATGGGCCAAGTTTTCGCCTACATTTTTTTTAACCAAATTTACCTTATAAACAGAGAAGCAGCATATTAAAACTGTCCTTTCACACTTTCAGAAATCTGAATGTATGCATTTTTAAACTATTTTATAAATATGTATTTGAAGTCAAAGAAGAGTCTCTAATACTCTTGGTGGGCCTGAGTCTAATTTGGCCCACCCTTGGCTACGCCACTGACCCCATCTTCAGTGCGTAATTTGTTTTGCATCCCAAATTTATGCTACAATAAAACCTTGAATCATGCAGCTTGTTAAGAGGTGTGTTATTACATTTCAAAGCAACTGGATATTTCAGAAAAGCACCCTAGCATTCTACTTACTATTTCTGTCGTATCTACAGTATACACCACAAGTATAATGTATACTGCTTTGGAGGAAAAATTACATCCTCTAAGTTGCCATCTCACTGATCAAGAATACTAAAGTCTATATCCACGCTCACCCTGTTTCTCACTGTTGGCTGTATGTAGACGTTAAGAGCGAATGGCCATACTCGGCAAACCAGTATCTCCACATTGCATGTGAAAGATTAGCTGATGATCTGTCAGAATGAAAGATCACCTCTACACGGTTGAATGGAGCATATGCCTGGAGTGTTGTGTGTGTGTGTTAGGGGTGCTGTATAGTGAGCAGCTTGTACCATTGAAGTTCATTTGGGGGTGATGTTTGTGTTGTGGGTGTGTCTCTATGTTCTCCAATTTCAGGTGTTACACAGAGGTGTTAGATGACAAGGAATCCACTGAGGAATTCTGGGAAGCAAATTTAAAGAAGGAAGTTCTCAGTCATAAAGGTCTGTAAAGAGGGACAGCAATACAGTATTTGATGACAAGTATTATGTACATGACTCCTAATGGAAATTATATCATAATTTGGAATCCTAATGAGATAAAATAATCAAATTAGAGCTCTCTAAGAATGACATCTGATCCTACTGGATAAATTACTATTACTATATGGACATATTACTTTTCTAACTGATCAGACTTATGATTTTCACCTGGCAGATGATAAAATGGACCAAAAAACAAAACAAATCAAAGCCATATCTAGGAATGAGAATATCAGAAACTTCTATGACCTTCTGTAGCAGCAATCCAGAACACCTAAGCAACCATATAGCAATGCACTAAAGAACGCCTTAGCAATTGTATATAAACACCTTAGAAACTTCCCACACCACCCTTTCTTCAGAAAATGCACAAATCTTTTATTAAGAACAGCAATAATATATGTTTTTGCTGTTCCATTTTATGCCGCTATAGTGGCACAGAAATTACATGCATGGATTTTTTGACTAGGGCGTGTGAACACATCTAAATAAAGAACATAGAAAATGTTCATGTCCCTCTTGGGAGACTGTATCATTTTGTTCTGAGAGTCTCTTGTGATGTTCTATTGCAATCAAACATGGAGAGTCTATTCTTAGAAAGGCTTTTCGTGAATAAAAACACTGAGAATATTCTGTGCAATCCCTCCGCTAAAGTATTTAAACACACAGCTGTCTTTAAATCGAGTCAACAGACATTTCCTCTTCTGCACTGATCATGTGATATAATGGCATGAGCTCTGAGCTCCATTAATGTGTGTGATGGCCGCAGCCCTGGGGCAAGACCATTTAACACCATGCTGTTCAGAGCCCATAGAGTCCCGGTGGGGAGGATCTACACCAGTGGTTCTCTACTGGTTTTGCTTCATGTCCCAGATTTTACATTGGTCATCATGTGGCGACCCAACACGGCAGGGCGAAATCATTCTTGGAGGCCCCTGGCTGGCTGCGTTCCTCCTCCTCTTCCTTTTTTCTTGCTCTTGACTTGAAGGTGGGCTTCATGATGAAGAAAAACCCTTTGCACGTACATGCCTTTCACATCAAGCTATAAATCTCTCCTTGATGTTCTATTTTCCCTTCCTTCTCAAGCCACAAGGGGGCGCCCTATAACTATCTATTTGAGCCATAATATATATATATATATATATATATATATATATATATATATATATATATATATATATATATATATATATATATATATATATTAAAAAAACACCTTTCTTTGTGGGGCTCCCAGGTGGTTTGGGGGCCCTAAGCAGCCGCTTATACCGCTTATACTGTAGCTAGAAACGGCTCTGCAACATGGTGCCAAAATTGTATAGTATGGAGCGCTGGGACCACATTTGGATTAAGCGTCACCTTTAGCGTGCCGAATGATTTAGATTTTTTAAACATTTAATGGTTTTAAAAGTAGCAGTTTCCTTCAGAATCGATGTGCATGCTTATGTTATGTGCATGTTATATTTAGGCTATTGTGTCAAATTACTGCATCATTGTTAACTGTCCTTTTTTTTGCAAATAAAAGAAAAATGGAGAATAAAAAGTTCACTTCTCATAAGCATTCGTCCATCATTAGTGTTCTCTTCAGTTCGACATGACAAATCTATCATTTTTATTAACATAAATTTTACTGAAAGTGAAAATTACATTATACTGCATAAATACAATACAATAAACTAATATTGACCACTATTGTATGGTTTAAGTAAGAGTCACTATGTTAAGAAATATATGATCAACTCAGCATTTGCTGTGAAGCTGGAGTATCATCAATTGTCATATTATATTAACTTATAATATCACAGAGGGCTATACTTTATCTAGCAAAATAAATCTAAATAATTACATGTGTAATACATTCGGAAACAGGGACCTTGCTGAGCCAGAGCTGGTCTATGGCTTGTGAATATTCACCCTCATTGAGGTCAAAATAACATACATGTTGTTAAACCTCCTTCTTTTTACTGGATGGAGCAGCACTTTGTGTCACAATGTGCAATGGATATTGTCCAATGTCATCTGCAGAAACTCCTGTAAATAATGCGTACTGTCTCGTCTTCATAGAAAGAATTAGTTTCCGGTGGTGCGCCGGAAGTAAGTGAGCCCACCTGAGGCAAAATGCGGAAGTGACCGTGCATAGAGTCTATTGGCTGTAAAAATTCGGGTTTTAGAATGGCAGGTTAAAATTTTCAGATTAAGAAGAAATTCAGAACTCTCACATTCATATCTCAGACCTTCAGATCGTTAACAACCTAGGCCAAAGGTCAAGCAAAGCTGGGTTATTTACTAGAACCACCCAGAAGGAGAGGCGGACTGGCCATCGGGAAAACCGGAACTTTTCCCGGAGGGCCGGCCATGAAACGATATGCCAAAGGGTGCTGCGAAACAGGGCCGCGTGGGCCCGGTTGACAAATTGACACCGCAAGACTTTAATATGTCCAAAGCACCTCACAAATGAGGGAACGTTATGCACAGCACAGGATTTCAAGTCTGACAGTGATCGTCTTGTGATATATTGTTAATGCAGCGCTTTGATGGCTGAAACAGCAGCGGTGCATAAATGGACTAAACTTAAAGCATTAAAGAGACAAAACTTCTTGCTGAAATTTTACTGTGCTGACTATTAATTACTTTTAAGCACAGCAAGCTATCATCATGCAAAAATGATCTCCAAAAAGTTGCGTCTCCCATTAAAACCACCACCACTAAAAATATGAATGTTAGTAGTTGAACCCACTAATCGACTAGTCAGTTGTTGCACAACTAGTGCATTAGTCAATCACCATAGCACATCCCTAGTATGAAGCCATTAATTTTCTTTTGTTAATTATGTTTCTATTTACTGCTTGTCATTGCAGAATTTGTCTTGCCAGAATATGTGGTAACACTGTAGTTTGTCTAAACTAACTTTAGTTAGCACAATAATTAACATGAACTACAATGGGCAAAACCTTTTCAGCATTTATTAATCTTGGACAATGTTATTTTGTAAATAAGTAAAGCAAGTAAATAACCCAGCTTTGCTTGACCTTTAGCCTAGATCTGAATTTCTAAGGTCTAAATGTGAGAGATTTGGATTTTTGAAATCCTTCTTAATTTGAAGATTTGAACCTTTAATTCTATAATCTGAACATTTACAGACAATCCACCTCTAAAAAAAATCTGCTGTTAAAAAAAATACACATTTATAAAGTTTTCTGCAAATTTTTTTAGTTTTCTTAAAGCTACACTATGTAACTTTTGGCCCCCTAGCGGTTAAAAAATAAAACTGCATGCGTCTTGTGGAAGAACATTGTTTTGGTAATGACGTAAGTTGTGCTTCGGCTCTGCTCCTCTGCGCGGATGAATGTGGTTCGATGCGTCGGTGTACACATGGATACAGGACATCTTATCAGAGCGAATGGACAAATAAATAACGAAAGAAAGGAAAAGACAGATATCCAAAAACGTCATCTGAGCAGATCTTATGCTGTTGTTTTGACTTATTGGAAACATTGATGTTTTGAAATAAAAGACATTACAAAAATTAGGCAACGTTCGATAACATTAGACATAATGATTGCTAGTCTGATAAGGTCAAACGTTGTAAAGTTTCTGGCCAAATAGACCACGGTAGTAACTCATTTATAGATTGCCATTGTTACCAACCAGTGGTCAACATCATTTCAAGACTCACATGTCCTTGGTAAGCCTAGGACTAAAGGATTTATTTATATAAATTACACACGTGTGCTAGCAAGTGAAAAGTTCTGCACCGATTACAGTATAATTATACCTCTGAAAAGCCAAGCTGATGTTGATTCGGGTTTCATTACGGACACTGTCGCTTTCCCTTTTTGCTTGTAGACTCTGTTCGGGGTTTCTTTGATTGCTCTAAAATAGAAATCATTATTATAGGTTTATCAAAGTGTATTTGGGTAAAGACATGGTTTGGTTTAATTTAATTATTTTTTAATTTTCTCTCCAATTTGGAATGCCCAATTCCCAATGCGCTCTAAGTCCTCATGGTGGTGTAGTGACTCGCCTCAATCCGTGTGGCGGAGGACGAATCTCAGTTGCCTCCGCATCTGAGACCGTCAATCCGCGCATCTTATCACGTGGCTTGTTGAGCGCATTACCATGGAGACATAGCGCGTGTGGAGGCTTCACGCTATTCTCCGCAGCATCCACGCACAACTCACCACGTGCCCCACCAAGAGCGACCACGAGAAGGTTACCCCATGTGACTCTAACCTCCCTAATTCCCACTACTTAGTAGGTCCTCGTGGTGGTGGGGTTACTCACCTCAATCCAGGTGGCGGAGGACAAGTCTCGGTTGCCTCCGCTTCTGAGACCCTCAATCCATGCATCTTATCACATGGCTCGTTGTGCATGACACCACGGAGACTCACAGCACGTGGAGGTTCATGCTACTCTCCGCAATCCACGCACAACTTACCACACGCCCCATTGAGAGCGAGAACCACTAATCGTGACCACAAGGAGGTTACCCTATGTGATTCTAACCTCCCTAGCAACCGGGCCAATTTGGTTGCTTAGGAGATCTGGCTGGAGTCACTCAGCATGCCCTGGATTCGAACTCGCAACTCCAGGGGTAGTAGTCAGCGTCAATACTCGCTGAGCTACCCAGGCCTCCGCACTCTCTCATTAATAACATTTAGTTGTTTTTTAACAAAAAAAAGTTATATTGTGTAGCATTAAATGCCACATGTCTAGAATTCAAATAAGCACATTTCAGATTCAAATACTTTAGTCATTGTTCTAGCTGCATAGTATCTAGTCCACATTAAAAATGTCCTGAAAATCAAAAATGAAATGTATCTAAATTAGTATATATATCGACATATGTCGAATAGGAAAACTGGCAATTTTGTAAATGCAAAAACAGTAGCAGAACTGTCAACCTAACACATTAAATAAATAGCTAAATACTGTATTAGTAACAGTCATATTACCTAGAGACAATATTACCAACTCTATGGTATTTTGCAAAAGATTACCGAAGAGTTTGACTGAATACACAGTCTTTGATATACAATGATGTGGACTTTAAACTTTTAAAATTTAAAGTTGAGTGAACGAACAACATCTGACAAATAACGATACTTCATTAATAAAGTATTTTATGACAAAAATTGCATGTAATGTAATGAAGGGACGTCCGGGAACACTATTTGAGAGATGACTCAAATGAATTGACGAACTGGCTTTTCAAACTGGTTCACTGAAATGAACTGTTAAAATGAACCAATTAGCTAAAATGAACTGGACTCAATGCTACGGTTTCCTCTACCTGCAGTTTCTCAATTGAGTATATGTTTGACAGAGGAGGCTTACACTCCATGTGCACAATATAGTGAGAATTAAAAAAAAAAATCCATAGCTTAAGAAAGTCATCTAAACAAATAAACCTTCTGACTATTTCTGCTCACATACAGCACACACACACACACACACACACACACACACAAAGCTCTTCAAACCCACACTTGATTAAATATTGAAGAATGCCCATAGCAACCAGAACACTAAGTTCTTCTCTAACAGATCACAACTTCGAGAACTTCCAGAGAGGAAAGATCTGTTTTGGTACTTTACCTAATGGCTTCCCATGATTTCGCTTACTGTAATTTTCCCCAAGTAGGCCATCTTTCTGGATCTACATCCTTGTTGGTCCTGAAACAATACTCCTATTTACCAGATATATTTTAGGATTAGGTATAGTGGGGTTAGTGTTATCAACATATCATTTCCCATCTCATATAGTTCATGGTTATGGTTTGTTTGACAAGAATGTTGTTCCTGGACCAACAAAAATGTCCTAGAAGACAAAATTATGGTCAGGCTTTGTACGAGCTTATCCAGTAGTATTCTGCAAACTACTTTTATGGGTGTTTTTTAAAGCTCTTTTTATGTAAAGCTTCTTTGAAACAATGTGTATTGTGAAAAGTTCTGTTTAGAATTAAAACTAACTTTATGCATGATGGTAGTAAATTTAGTGAGTGTGATCTTCAAAACTACCTAATTGAAGTGGAAATTACTGGGCAGGAGTATAAGTCATACACTTCCATCTAGTGGTTACTGCAGAGAACTATGTTCTGCTCACAGAAAGTCAAATGCTCAAACAAGCTTAAGATACCAAAACAAGAGCAATTTGCTTTAGGATGAATTTTGACATTTCTGAATTCCAAAACTTGCCGTATGTTTGTAATTATTTTATATCAAATCTTGTTCATTGTATTCATCATATTCACGTTATAGGCCAACCCTGATAGCACACGTCCATCACCCTGGTCTATTTAGTGTGTGTGTTTACATCTGGAAGACATGTATTTGACATTGTTTGCTCATCTGCAATACGTCTATCAGTCGTATGTCAAAAATTATGTCTCGGATGTCAATAAGACATTCAGCAGATGTCTATGAGATGTTTATTATAGAACTGATTTTTTTTATATGTTTAGCAGACGTTCATTAGATTGTGAAAGAAAGAAAGAAAAGAAAGAAACCTTACCAACATAAACAGGCAGTCTTATGGACACCTAAATACACTTCTGTTGGTTTGTTGTGGTCAGGGCATAGATTCCAGGGGGGATTGGGGGAGGTAACCCTCCCAATAATCAAAACAAGCAATTACAACCCAATGGATCAATGGAAACATATAAATGCTTTACGCTCCAACCCCTCCACCCCCCAGTGTTCAAGCCAAATCTACGCCCTTGGTTGTTGTCAATTTAATTTTATAGTCACTTAACCAGCAGTGCAATGTAGTGCTCAGTTTTATGTTCCTTTACAGGGGGAGTCCTCCTAATTTTCTCTGAGGGGATGCCACAACAACCAAAGAAAATCTCCCTAAACTTTGGCAAAACGGTGGATTTTCCAACTGCTGTGGTCTTGAACGGGCTGATCAAGGGGCGTCGAGTTTCTTAAAATAATTTCCGTGGTAATTTTCCCGCTCAATCTGTTGTTGAGGTTCGTCTCGCGTGACCTCAATTGACTTTTGGCGGCTCTAGCACAGTTTAACCAACGTAAATCATAAAGACCACCTCTAACTATTATAGACTATTAAAGACTTTTTGTTATGCATTTACGACATGTAAATAAAGTGCTAAACAAAGAAAGTGTTATATTTGTGATATGTAAATATTTAATGATAGTACTTACAGTATGTTTAATCCATTTGCCGTCCAATACCCTGATAGCACACATACATAACCCAGACGTCTTTTTGATGTGTGCGTTTACATCTGGAAGACGTATTTTTTAGGTTGTTTGCAATATCTGCAATACGTCTATAAGACCCCAGATAGCACACATATGAGATATCAGTTTTAGATCTTTTCATCACAATCTAACATCTGCTAATCATCTTTAAAAGATCAGATTTACAAACATTCTACAGTAAATCATAAACGTCTCAAAGACATCTGCTGAATGTCTTAATGACATCGGAGACATACTTATTGACATCTGACTTACAGACGTATTGCAGATGAGCAAACAACGTAAAAAAAAATACATCTTCCAGATGTAAACACACATCAAATAGACATATGGGGGATGTGCATGTGCTATCAGTGATGTTTTCTCTCGGATGTCAATAAGACATTCAGAAGACGTCTTTGAGATGTTTATGATTTAGAATGTTTTTAAATCTGATCTTTTCAAGATGTTTAGCAGATGTTCGTTTTAGATATTTAATCTGGAAAGCATTACAATCTAATTAACATCTGGTAAACATCTTAAAAAGATCAGATTTACAAGCATTCTAAATCATAAACGCCTCAAAGACATCTGCTGAATGTCTGATTGACATGCGGGAGGAAACATCTTATAAATGAGCAAACAAACAAAAAATCATTAGTGTTTTAGATGTAAACACACACATAAAATAGACGATGTAAGTTTGCTAACAGGGTAACTACTTCGAGTAAATTTTACTACAGCCAACAAATGCATAAATTGAGCCTGAACTCATTTTTACTCCAACTAACACTTAAATTATTTGTTACACTCCATCTGGCGTCTGGAATGCTCGTACTGGTAGTTTCTTTTGGAGACCGGAACTACAAAACAGTCCAGCGGCAATTAGAATATTCATGGCGCCGCCGATTGGTTAGTCAGTAAAACTGTGGATAGTGGCATGTGGCATTCACTTTTAAGGGCACATTAAATTAAAGATGAGCTCTTTTTTTTTTTTTTCTGGGTAGTAAGTGTTATTTCCTAATTGCTTATGCCTCAAAAGTATAGAAAATGGCTATTATTCCCCACAAACTTTGCTTTTGTGACCAGGACAGTGATATTTTGAAATGTACCTATTTCCAATGAGAAAATGGGCGATTTTGTGTCTTTTCATTCACATAAAGTCAGAAAAAAACAACATATGAATCCAAATGAACATGTATTTATACTAAAGTAATATTCAAAGCCGTGCTGGTCCATAATGGTAACAAGTACCCATCTCTTCCCCTAGCTCACTCGGTGCACCTCAAAGAGGATTACAACAGCATCAAGACCTTGCTGGACACCTTGAAGTATGATGAGTACGGCTGGGAGGTCATAGGAGACTTCAAATGGTGGCATTCCTGATGGGTCTCCAAGGCGGTTTTACCAAGTTTCCCTGCTATCTTTGCCTTTGGGACAGCAGGGACACCAAGGCGCACTACCACAGGCGGGACTGGCCACAGTGGACCGAGTTCTCTGTGGGGATGAACAACGTCAAGTGGGAGCCACTGGTGGACCCCCGGAAGCTGCTGATGCCACCACTGCACATCAAATTGGGCCTTATGAAACAGTTTGTCAGAGCTCTAGATAAGGAATTGGCAGCGTTCAAGCACCTTCAAGACTTCTTCCCTAAGCTGTCTGAGGAAAAGGTAAAAGCCGGTGTCTTCCTCGGACCACAGATAAAGAAGGATTTTGGATTCATATGTTGTTTTTTTCGAAATTTATGTGAACGAAAAGACACAAATTTTCCTGTTTTCTCATTGGAAATAGGTACATTTCAAAATATCACTGTCCTGGTCACAAAAGCAAAGTTTGTGGGGAATAATAGACATTTTCTATACTATTGAGGCATAAGCAATTAGGAAATAACACTTACTACCAGGAACAAAAATTGTGTTACATAGTGTTATTTGTAGTGCTTTCTCTCACCTCGTTGAACGATGGACAATGATAGCACAGCAAAACTTTGTCATCAGAGGTTGTCCTTTGACCTGTTTCTACATAGCTCCGGAAGAAATCAGAGGCTTCTTGCCAAAAACAGTTTCTATGACTCTATATGGAAATTGGTCAACATCGCTGGTGTTTGCTCATGATGGAAACACTTGCTAATTGGGTTACTTAAGTTGGAGTCATGGATCTATTTTTGGAGGGGTTGCCTCTAATTCTTGAATCTCAGTGTTATGATTGTGGACAGTACACTGTTGTCCCAGGAAATGATGGTACACATTGCTGGATCATTTGTGTAGGCTCATTAAGAGCTAGAATAGATCATGAGCAATGATCATCAGTGACAGAGAACAACATATACGTAGGTTCTGAACCCATAATAAGGCCTCTCTAAAAATTCCCATGCAATTGTATCCCATATACAGTGGTGTGAAAAAGTGTTTGCCCCCTTCCTGATTTCTTATTTTTTTGCATGTTTGTCACACTTAAATGTTTCAGATCATCAAACAAGTTTAAATATTAGTCAAAGATAACACAAGTAAACACAAAATGCAGTTTTTAAATGAAGGTTGTTATTATTAAGGGAAAACAAAATCCAAACCTACATGGCCCTGTGTGAAAAAGTGTTTGCCCCACCTGTTAAAACATAACTTAACTGTGGTTTATCACATCTGAGTTCAATTTCTCTAGCCACACCCAGGCCTGATTACTGCCACACCTGTTCTCAATCAAGAAATCACTTAAATAGGACCTGCCTGACAAAGTGAAGTAGACCAAAAGATCTTCAAAATCTAGACATCATGCCGAGATCCAAAGAAATTCAGGAACAAATGAGAAAGAAAGTAATTGAGATCTATCAGTCTGGAAAAGGTTATAAAGCCATTTCTAAAGCTTTGGGACTCCAGAGAACCACAGTGAGAGCCATTATCCACAAATGGCGAAAACATGGAACAGTGGTGAACCTTCCCAGGAGTGGCCGGCCGACCAAAATTACCCCAAGAGTGCAGCGACGACTCATCCGAGAGGTCACAAAAGACCCCACAACAACATCCAAAGAACTGCAGGTCTCACTTGCCTCAGTTAAGGTCAGTGTTCATGACTCCACCATAAGAAAGAGACTGGGCAAAAATGGCCTGCGTGGCAGAGTTCCAAGACAAAAACCACTGCTGAGCAAAAAGAACATTAAGGTTCGTCTCATTTTTGCCAGAAAACATCTTGATGATCCCCAAGACTTTGGGAAAATACTCTGTGGACTGATGAGACAAAAGTTGAACTTTTTGGAAGGTGTGTGTCCCATTACATCTGGCGTAAAAGTAACACCGCATTTCAGAAAAAGAACATCATACCAGCAGTAAAATATGGTGGTGGTTGTGTGATGGTCTGGGGCTGTTTTGCTGCTTCAGGACGTGGAAGACTTGCTGTGATAAATGGAACCATGAATTCTGCTGTCTACCAAAAAATCCTGAAGGAGAATGTCCGGCCATCTGTTCGTGACCTCAAGCTGAAGCGAACTTGGGTTCTGCAGCAGGACAATGATCCAAAACACACCAGCAAGTCCACCTCTGAATGGCTGAAGAAAAACAAAATTAAGACTTTGGAGTGGCCTAGTCAAAGTCCTGACCTGAATCCTATTGAGATGCTGCGGCATGACCTTAAAAAGGCAGTTCATGCTCAAACCCTCCAATGTGGCTGAATTACAACAATTCTGCAAAGATGAGTGGGCCAAAATTCCTCCACAGCGCTGTAAAAGACTCATTGCAAGTTATCGCAAACGCTTGATTGCAGTTGTTGCTGCTAAGGGTGGCCCAACCAGTTATTAGGTTTAGGGGGCAATCACTTTTTCACACAGGGCCATGTAGGTTTGGATTTTGTTTTCCCTTGATAATAACAACCTTCATTTAAAAACTGCATTTTGTGTTTACTTGTGTTATCTTTGACTAATATTTAAACTTGTTTGATGATCTGAAACATTTAAGTGTGACAAACATGCAAAAAAATAAGAAATCAGGAAGGGGGCAAACACTTTTTCACACCACTGTATTTAAGAATTTCCATGGAATAAAAGGGCCTATGCGTATGATTACATCTCAAGTATTTCTATGAGAAATTTTCTATTCCCGCTATGCACCATTTATGGCAACATATGCAGATTTCTAGTAGTGCTAAAAAACACAGGTTTGGAGTAAAATGAGGGGCTGTCACAAAGTATGCTATTTAATCAAGTCTCTTAAAAGTACAAGATTTTGTTCTCTTTGTACCCCAATTCACACTGCTGTTTTGGTTGAAATTTCACAGCTAGCCATACTGCAGCTATATCAATTCACTGGAAATAAATGTATAGTTTGACTGGAGCTTCATGTCTAAACCACAGAAAAGCACGCAATATTGTGCAACTTTAAACTGACTCGCAGATAACTTTAAATGAAACTACTGAGACTGTAACCTGCTGCTTCAATAGCTTAACCACCAAGACCAATCTGGTTTACCAGCTCCACACAGCATGGCTATGCAGATAAATCAGTCAGGAAATACAGCCGTTAGAAAAATAACATTGATCTAATATGACGAAAACATTAAATCCAGTACATTTCTTGTAGAATAAAGCAACATTATGAGAAAGTTCACATTTACTGATAAGAATTCTCAGTTAAAGATCAGAAACTAGCACTTCATCAGAAGCGTAGGGTCAGTACCAGTCAAGTTTTATCCGTTATTAACACAAACTTTCGAGAAATCAACGCGAAAACATCTTATCTCATCAGAATCATCAAAGGCTTGATCACACCTCCTGCAAAAACATGAAATGAGGTTTCCATCGTTCTACATAAAAAGGAAAGTTTAGATTAACTGATGTGTTAACCACTCACCTTTGATTAATTGGAATAACTTACATTTCAAATTAAACATTTGTCTACTATACTTAAATAAACAAAAGTAATTCTCACATTATTTTACAGTCATTATCTATTACTAAAGGCAAATGTTAACTACATACAGTGGCCCCAAAAAAGTATCCAGACACTTTTTGGTGCCTCTTTATATTCGCAATTGAATTCGAGATTCTGGGTTTACAAACCAAATACATAAAACTTCCTTAAATGTAAAAATATGCAAGAAATAACCATTTATCCAATTAAAGCAGTGCAGCTTTTAGTCCCCTGAAGCAAAACCAGGCAACTTCTATCATTGCTTAAAATAACAGCACCCACTCTCAATTTTGACATCTCCCCAACATTACATCCATCACAGAATGATTATTTTCCACTTGTATAAAAGGGGAATCCTCTATTTTACAAACCACAATCTATATGCGCATTAGCAGCAGGCCTGTGGTCTACAGAAACGATCTTAACAACTCAAGACTGCATCAGACATCACCACAGATACTAACACCTCACATGTGAATATATTACAGAATGAGGCCACTTACAGAAAACAGAATTAAAGAAAGTGTAGAAGGATGTGAGTGAATTACCTTTTACTTTCATTTCTTGTATTTCTAAAGGGAATGCATTGGTGATGTATTGTTTTCTTAGAATCAGAATAATAGAAACGATTAGGAATTATGAAACTGTGTGTGTATGGCAAATCCAACGTGCACGGCTAAAATGTCACATTTTTGAAGTTCTTTATAATATATTATGGCCACTGACATATAACTGCTATATCTCAGTTATTATAACATTTTGAGTCAAACATCCAGTTGCACGAACACTTAGTCATCTGTGGAACATCAAGAACAAAGGGTAAAAATGTGGGGCAAGTGGTCACATTGATATGGGGGCAAGATGTCACATGTTTCATATGTTATGATTTTATACAGTTCATTAATTACAAAACAACAGTTTAATATTTGTATTAATTTTCCTATTTTTTATGTTTTATGAACAGTTTTGCGTTTTATAATTTGAATTCAGTAATTGTTTAATTTAAATAGCATTTCTATTTCAAACAAAGTGACAACATTGTGACAACATGCCACGCTAATGGGACCAATTTATTTCTTGCAATAACGTTGGAAAAAAGTTCAATATATTTTTGTAGTCAACACTAAAGTATGAGTCAATAAAGAAACTGACTTCAAAAGCAAACCTAACTTGAGACTATAAAATGTGACAACTTTCCCTGGTCTGCCAAACTTTTATAAGCTCTAAAGGTAAAAGTCAAGTAACTCCTCCAAAACTGAATGAGTTCTGTTTTACTTCAACAATATATATCATCTCTAAGCTTTCAGATCCAAACATCTGATGAATTACAATATTTTGATATCCAATAATTAGAACTAATACAAATAATTTGTATTGCCTCAGATGCTAACACAGTTAAAACTAAAAATTAAGAAATATTTTAAATATTACTTAAGTAGGTGATTATTATCATTACTATTAGTTGCTAAATATTATTGCTATTATTTCTATTACTTATTCAAAATATAATATAGTATGTAGTTAATAATAATAATTGTAATATTAATATACAGTATACACACACACATATATAGTATATTATATACTGTAGTTTATATATAGTAATAAAAACAACATTTAGAAATTTACTATTTTCTTAAATATTAAGTAGGAGTCAATCATTACTTATATACTTACTAAACATTATTACTATTACTTATTCAAAATATAGTATAGTATATACTAGTAATATAGTATGTTAGTAAATAGTATTGAATAAAGTCTAGTATACATATAGTAAAAAATTACACTTTTAAACAAACCAAAATTCAACATTTATTACTAGTTTAAAATATTACTTAAGCAGGTGACAAACATTAGGTTACTTATAGTTATATTATTACTATTACAGTCATTACAAGTATACTACAGTGCTATGAAAAATAATTTGCTGATTTCTTCTATTTTTCTGTATTTTTCATTCTAAATTGTTTTAGATCTTCAAAGGAGATATAACATGTAACAAAAGCAGCCTGAGTAAACACAAAATACTGTTTTCAAATATATATACAGTTGTGCTCAAAAGTTTGCATACCCTTAGAGAATTGGTAATATTGTACTATTTTTAAAGAAATCATGAGTGAGCAGGCAAAACACATTTCTTTTATTTCTTATGGGATTCATATTCAGCTGTAGGTTATAACAGAATGGCACAATCATAAAACAAAACATGGCAACAAAGAATAAAATGAAATGATCCCTGTTCAAAAGTCTGCATACCCTTAGTTCTTAATACTGTGTATTGCCCCCTTTAGCATCAATGACAGCGTGCAGTCTTTTGTAATAGTTGTCTATGAGGCCCCAAATTCTTGCAGGTGGTATAACTGCCCATTCGTCTTGGCAAAATGCCTCCAGGTCATGCAAAGTCTTTGGTCGTCTTGCATGAACTGCATGTTTGAGATCTCCCCAGAGTGGCTCGATGATATTAAGGTCAGGAGACTGTGATGGCCACTCCAGAACCTTCACCTTTTTCTGCTGTAACCACTGGAGGGTCAACTTGGCCTTGTGCTTAGGGTCATTGTCGTTCTGGAAAGTCCAAGAGCCTCCCATGCGCAGCTTTCGTGCAGAAGAATGCAAATTGTCTGCCAGTATTTTCTGATAATATGCTGCATTCATCTTGCCATCAATTTTCACAAGATTCCCCGTGCCTTTAGAGCTCACACACCCCCAAAACATCAGTGATCCACCACCATGCTTCACAGTGCGGATGGTATTCTTTTCACTATAGGCCTTGTTGACCCCTCTCCAAACATAGCGCTTATGATTGTGACCATAAAGCTCTATTTTGGTCTCGTCTCTCCATATTACAGTGTGCCAGAAGCTGTGAGGCGTGTCAAGGTGTTGTCGGGCATATTGTAACCGGGCTTCTATCTGGCAACTCGATCAAGCAGCTCATTTGTTAAAGTATCGTCGTATTGTGCTCCTTGAAACAACCACACCGTCTTTTTCCAGAGCAGTCTGTATTTCTCCTGAGGTTACCTGTGGGTTTTTCTTTGTATCCTGAACAATTCTTCTGGCAGTTGTGGCTGAAATCTTTCTTGGTCTACCTGACCTTGGCTTGGTATCAAGAGATCCCTGAATTTTCCACTTCTTAATAAGTGATTGAACAGTACTGACTGGCATTTTCAAGGCTTTGGATATCTTTTTATATCCTTTTCCATCTTTATAAAGTTTCATTACCTTGTTATGCAGGTCTTTTGACAGTTCTTTTCTGCTCCCCATGGCTCAGTATCTAGCCTGCTCAGTGCATCCACGTGAGAGCTAACAAACTCATTGACTATTTGACTCACGAACTGATGACCGGATGTTCTCCTTTAGGATTTTCTGGTAGAGAGCAGAATTCATGTTTCCCTCAATTATTGCAAGTCGCCCTGAAGCAGCAAAGCATCCCCACACCATCACACTACCACCACCATGCTGGACCGTAGGATTGATGTTCTTTTTGTGGATTTCTGTGTTTGATTTACACCAGATGTAATGGGACCCCTGTCTTCCAAACAGTTCCACTTTCGACTCATCAGTTCACAGAACATTCTCCCAAAAGGTTTGAGGATCATCAAGGTGTGTTTTGGCAAAATTCAGACGAGCCTTAATGTTCATCTGGGTTAGCAGTGGTTCAGGTCTGGGTGTGTCTAGTCCAGCTGAACCCCATTATGAATGCAGTTTCAGAGATTTGGGAATTTAGTAACTACGGGGGCAAATACTTTTTCCACACAGGTCCAGTTGGTATTGGACAACTTTTTTTGCTTCAGTAAAAACATTATAATTTAAAAAATTTATTTTGTGTTTACTCAGATTGCCTTTGTTTTATGTTAGATTTTGTTTGAATTTTTGAAACAATTTAGTATGAGATACACACAAAAACAGAAGAAATCACAGCACTGTATATAGTAAAGCAGTAATTATACATATAAATACAGCATACAGCATATACAAATACATAAACAGAATACATATATTTACTGTATAGAAAACACTATTAGTTACTAATTATTTAAAATATACTACAGTATTTTATATACTTTGTATAGTATATACTATAGCTATATAGTGTGTGTGTGTATATATATATATATATATATATATATATATATATATATATATATATATATATTAGTATAGCAATTCATATTTATTAAAAGTACCAAAACCCATCAACTATTTTAAAAGCCACCACTTCTTGTACCCGATGAGTTTAGAGGGGAACACAGTTTTAGAAAAAGAAAATAATTTATGAAAATAAGAATCAAGGCCATTTTCCCCTCTTTTTAACCAATGAATAATGTGTTTAAGGCGGGTGGAGAGGTGGAAATTCCTGAAGTCTGTGTATAAAACCAACTCTAAAACTCTGAAAAACCTCAGTAGCTTTGGGTTTTCTGGAAGACACCGTGCAAATCTTGCTCAATTTAATGATGCCGTCATCTCTAAGTAAGTGGAGGCGTAAGACAGATCGGACATCCTCCAGTAGTGTGCAGATAGACGGCTCTCTTCACTTTCTCTCTCACTTCTCTCTGCAGATGCAGCTGTCTTCCTGTCTCTCACACTGGCAGTGTTCATCAGTGTTACAGATGCAGCAGCTCTGTACAGCAGTATGGGAGAATTATCTGAAACATCAGGGGAGGAACTTCAGCATGTTGATATCAAGAGACCTCCAACTGAACGACAAAAATGGCACCTGATGGCAAAACAACTGCACAAGGATGTGAAAACACTGCAAGATGAACAGGTGCTTTTCAGTACAGATTGAATTAAAGTTGCGTTCACATTGCTGATTGCCTTAAACTAACCCTGCATGCTCTTCTCTCTTCAGTTTGAGAAAGATTTGAGAGAAATGCTGAATATGACTTCATATGAAGGTGTGAGAATCAGCACTCCACTCCTCAAACATTCAGATGGCTGTCTCTCCAGAAACTTCAGCACAGTAAGAACATCCTTTCAGATCAACATGTAGTTATTTTGGTTGTGATATATTTACGGATGATTCTTTAATAAGGGGAACTATTCATCTTAGAGTTATTTCAAAGAACAAATAACTTCAAACATCAATCATATTAGATCTGAAGGATATATAATAGCCTTAAACTTTTTTTTAATCGAATGTTTAAAATAATAATTTGCCCAAAAATGTAAACTAAGCAATTATTTACTCACACTCAAGTCACTCCAAATGCTGTTCACAAAGTTTACAAATACAAAAAGAGAATGTGTGAGTAAAAGACAGAAATATAAGTTGTTATTCACTGATAATCTTTTGAAAAGGGTCAAAAGTAGCCCTAAATGAAAAATAACCTTGTGTAATGTTGTTGCGTGTTTCAGGAAAGGTGTCTGAGGCGCATTTACAGTGTCCTGATGTGGTATAAAGAGCATATGAGTTACATTGAGAGAGAAAATCTGACCTCAACCCTGATAAACGATGTCAAACACGGGACGAAACGATTGCTGGAGTCCATTAACAGCCAGGTAAACACACCTGAACATTATAGTGCATTCTATAAAAGTGGCCACTGGGATGAATTTAACATCTTTATTTACTTGCGTTCCCCTCTAAAGTTTCCAACCGGTGGCGAAATTTAAAAATTGTTAGTTTTGATACTTAAATGACAAAATATTGACACACTTCTGCATGTTGAAGCTCAAGAAAATATTTATCAATCAAAGCAAAACTCATTCAACAGAACTCCCCTGAATTGTATAAAAATTGTATTATATCATATATATAGGGAGGCCGGGGCAAGTTGTCACAAGGGCTATATCTCAGCAGTGCTAAACTTTGCATGAGTCATAAGTCAAATTGCACAAATGTGTGTTTTCTGTAGCAGTGGTTTTGTATGCTGGATTCACCCATTATATTTGAACCAAGAACCATGTTTACAGGACAAGAGCATACAGTTTCATAAAGGTCAGGTCAGGCTTCTATCAAAATAATAAACTGTAATTGTATCCAATTATTTTATCACAATATCTGCTGCCCAAAAACAATAGTTTGCATTTAATTGTTCCTTTTTACATTTCATGAAATTTAACTGCAAAGTCTAAAATAAGCTCTGTTTTATCAGGAACCCATTGTGACAACATGCCCCATATAGTGAGACAACATGCCCCACTGTTGGGGGATGGGGGGGTGGGTTTAGAAGTCTAATGGTGGTTTATAAACATATTTTGGTAACACTTTGCATTAAGATTGTATTTTTTGACATTAGTTAACATAATAGTTAACATGAACAAACAATAAACAACACCTGTTTAGCATTTATTAATCAAGGTTGATGTTAATTTCAACATATTACTTATACTTTTTTATTTTTTATGAATAGTTGGATTTGTTAGCATTAAATCAAAAATGAACTCAAACAAACCAACAATAAAATACAATGAATTTTAATTGATTAATTGTATTTTTTTTTATTTATTAATAATACATTATTAAATTAACATTAACCAAAATTAGTAATGCCATTAAAAACATAACAAATAGAACCTTATTGTAAAGTGTTACTGATATTTATATATTTCGTAAGTGGTGGCTTATAAACACATTTCTGTATATTTATTTATACCTATAGCTCCAGCTGAGAGACATACAGGTTGAAGGCATCTCCAACACTCCTCCACCCGTCGTATCGGAGTGGACAAGCAAGATGTTCACGCACTCGATCCTGTTCAACTTCACCAGCGTCATGATCGATACATGCCGAGCAATCAGTTACATGAGCCAGAGGAAAAGTGGACGCAGTCACCACGGGAAAAACAGAAAGAGACCCAGTGAATCCGTCTCAGAGAAGAACTAACTACAGAAGCACATCAAACAACTATTTATTTGATATTTATAATATATATTTATTGAGCACCAGACTTTTAAATGATGTGATTGCTGCGTGTACTTTTAAGTTATTGAAAGTAAATGTTAATGTTTCTCATTTGTACAACACTGAAATAAATATTTATTGCTACATATCATTTTTACGCGTCTGTACTTTGTCTCATTTCGACAACACAGAAATCTGCACTGTTACATATTTATAAATATAAACTTTTAATGTTTCAGTTGTTTGAAATAGACAATTTGGTTACATTTTTTGTGTGTATCTCATGACAATACATGTTTTGGACAGAAGAAGCCCTGAAAACATTTATGACGAGTCTAAAGGAAAAATAAAAAAAAAAAAAAAAAAAAAAAAGAGTATATTATGCTGACGCGGTCTTTACATTAAAAACAACAACAAAAAAACAATTAAGATCCAAAGTGCCGAAGACAAGAGGATGGAAGACATTCGTCTATGAGAGAGGATCCAGATGTGTGTGTGTGTGGCGGCTGTCCGGTGCATCGTCATCCCCAAAGCAAACTGGAAATAAAGAAACAACTTTAAAATGTTCTCCCGAAAGAAAAGGGGCCCACTCATAAAGTGTGAGCGTGGCATTAAATTGTGTAATCAAAACTCACCTTAAAACGGTGGGCTCAGGCATTCCCGGATCTGCACCCCGTTTGAAACCTGGAAAGACATCACAAATAAATAAATAAATAACATGCGTTACCATGGAAACCTGGAAGGCATTCAGACATGTTAACTAGTAGTCAATCAGATAATGATTATATACAATACCAGTCAAAAGTTTGGACACACCTACTCTGTTTATTATTTCTATTCATACAGTTCATGATAAACATATATTCAGTCAAGTGTGCCTTTATTTAGTATTGGTATTGTACATGTTATAATACAAGTGGATGACAGCAAATGAGTCAAAATTACATAGATTAAATAAAAAACCTCCTCAAAATTCTTTAAAACACATTTTAAAGCAGAAAACGTGCATTATCTATTGGTAAGGCAGTCTCTACGGTAGGGATAGGTGAAAATATTGTTTTTCCCATGCATTGCGATCTTCATTTTAATGATCTCGATATCGGTTCTTGAATCCCAAGATCGATCTTTCACTCAATGCGCAACTCTCTACTACAATGAGAGGAAATCACTCGCATTTGCAACCAAATTTCACGCTATGTGACTAAAATGTATATATTGGGCAACTGGCTGGTAAATGTTTCAATTTCACTCACTAGTGATTGTGTGGTATAGCGGTTAAGTATTCAGCAGTGAGATCCAAGTCGTTCTGTGTATGTGTGTCCAAAGACGAGATCCACGCGATCCAGTTGTTGATCAACATAAATAAATAAATACACATTTAATTCTAATCAAGCATAGCAGAGATCTCTCTAGTTCATTTGCTCTCATTTAGAGGCGCTGTTTACAGAAATGCCGGTTTTCTTAAAGAGACAGTACCGGGGGGCCTGGGTAGCTCAGCGAGTACTGGCGCTGACTACCACACCTGGAGTCGCGAGTTCGAATCCAGGGCGTGCTGAGTGACTCCAGCCAGGTCTCCTAAGCAACCAAATTGGCCCGGTTGCTAGGGTGGGTAGAGTCACATGGGGTAACCTCCTCGTGGTCATTATAATGTTGTTCTCTCTCAGTGGGGTTTGTGCGTTGTGCGTGGATGCCGTGGAGAATAGCGTGAAACCTCCACACGTGCTACGTCTCCGCGGTAACTCGCTCAACAAGCCACGTGATAAGATGCGCGGATTGACGGTCTCAGATGCGTAGGCAACTGAGATTCGTCCTCTGCCACCCGGATTGAGGCGAGTCACTACGCCACCATGAGGA
Source organism: Myxocyprinus asiaticus (assembly GCF_019703515.2). NCBI lineage: Eukaryota > Metazoa > Chordata > Actinopteri > Cypriniformes > Catostomidae > Myxocyprinus > Myxocyprinus asiaticus. Next base: position 3,614,096 of record NC_059373.1, on the reverse strand, counting down.
CTTAGAGCGCATTGGGAATTGGGCATGCCAAATTGGGGAGAAAAAGGGATAAAAAGTTTTAGTACGTTTAACAAATCAATGTAAATACTTGTAAATAGTACAAATTATGCAATCAAACAATAAACATGTAACAAAAAATGATATATGCAATATAATCTCATATTTATTGATTGAATACATGGCTTTGTTCATTTTTAAAAACCTTAAATGTGACCAAAATTATGAAAAACTAATAAAAACGTAATTAGTCAAAATTATATTTTTGTATTATACCTAGTTAGAAGGTCTCCTGTATAATTAACAGCATTAGCTGGGAGAGACTTTCTTTCATATGTAAGAAACAAGGACATTATAATAACTGAAATATACCCATATAAATCAATACAGAATCAAAATCAAATCGAACTGTGAGCTTTTGAATCGGAAACGAATTGAGAAATCTGTATCAATACAAAGCCCTTTTGTACGGCACACTTATCGGTTTATACCGATAATCACAAAATGCACAAATATCAGCTGGGTCATAGGTCTATCACTAATTTAAATGCTAGGTAGAGGAACTATTTGAGAGTAAAGGCAAAAAAAAATTAATTCCTCTGAGCCTGTGATAGACCGATATATCAGTCCGGCCGATTAATCGGTCGATTTTTGCTTATTTTGAGATTATTGGCTCTAACTGCAAGAAGTATGTCCCCTGAAACAACTGGAAACCTCCAGAATAAAAGACCAAACCATTTCTAACCTATTTTTAACAGTTTACTTAGTGTTTGAGGTGCATAACACACATCGGGTAATAACGCATTGTCCATTTGGCAAGCATTTTTTCTATTGCAACACAGTTTGAAACCAACGCCACTCTGTTTCATGCAAGACTGGATTCCTCATTCTCAAGAACTTGCATGAAAACAATTTGATAATTAGACTGGCAACATGAAACTTCTTTCCTCACATCCTTTTTATGGGCACCGCTGAGATCCGGACGAGAGTTGAGAGAAAGAAAAGTCCTGCGTTGCAGGACACACACAGGAAGTGACTCCAAATGGAAGACACAAGAAGTGGGTTTAAAAAATGAGTAAAACTCAGAGGAAGTGTCCAAACCCATGCAATTCTTCCTGTTGTCATTCACCACTGGATTTATTCACTCAATGACAACATCTCTAAGACATCAGACGTCATAGACGATTCATCAAAATCGCATGCAAATTTATTGGGCAAGATATGAAAAAACAATCTTTGCAAAACTCCTGCGGAATGACACAATAATATAGCTAGCACACTGTTTTGCTTTATTTTGAGGAATAAAATTGACAGTTTTGGTCCTGGAAGCCCACCCATTTTTTCAGCCATCTTGGTTCCGGAATCTGGAAGTATTTTTCTCATTCATTTTTTTCTACAGGGATTTCATAAAATCTTTCATAAAAAACTTCTAAGCCACGAACCAAACCAACCAGTTATGAGGTCAATCACATCATTACATACTTTGAAGTTTACTGCAAAATATTCAGATATTTACAAATATTCAGAACACAAACAATTTTCAGAAGAATATTTCAGCTCTGTAGGTCCATACAGTGCAAGTGAATGGTGACCAAACCTTTGAATCTCCAAAATGTACATAAAGGCAGCATAAAAGTAATGACTCCAGTGGTTTAATCCATGTCTTCAGAAGTGATAAGTGTGGGTGAGAAATAGATCAATATTTAAAGGGGTAGTTCACCCAAAAATGTAAATTCTCTCATCATTTGCTCATCCTCATGCCATCCCAGATGTGTATGACTGTCTTTCTTCAGCAGAACACAAATGAAGATTTTTAGAAGAAGATAGAGCTCTGTCAGGTCCTTATAATGCAAGTAAATGGGTGCCAGCACTTTGACGGTCCCGAAGTCACATTTAGGCAGCATAAAAGTAATCCACACGACTCCAGTCGATCAGTGAATGTCTTCTGAAGCAAACCGATAGGTTTGCATTATAAAGACCTGACAGAGCTCTGTCTTCTTCTAAAAATCTTCATTTGCGTTCTGCTGAAAAAAGAAAGTCATACACATCTGGGATGGCATCAGGATAACTGAATAATGAGAGAATTTTCATTTTTGGGTGAACTATTCCTTTAAGTCATTTTTACAATAAATCTGCACCTTTGACAAGCCCGACCAGTAGGTGGTGATATGGATGAAGAATGCAAATCACGAAAAAAAACAAAAGAAGAAGAATGTGGAAGTGAAAGTGAAAGTGGAGATTTATAGCTAGTTAAAAAGGACTTACAATAAACATTATTGTGACTGTTTCTCACCCACACTTATATCACTTCAGAAGACATGGATTTAACCACTGGAGTCATATGGATTACTTTTATGCTGCCTTCATGTTCTTTTTTGAGCTTCAAAGTGCTGGTCACCATTCACTTGCAATTGTACGGACCTACAGAGCTGAGATACTCTTCTAAAAATCTTCATTTGTGTTCAGCAGAAGAAAGAAAGTCATACACATCTGGGATGGCATAAGGGTGAGTAAATGATGAGAGCATTTTCATTTTTGTGTGAACTATCCCTTTAAAGGTTTGTAAGATAGCGTTAATAATCAATTTCCCAATGGAAAATAATGAATGGGATTTTTACTTCCCGGAGCCAGCCTGTAACAGCTGAAAGAACTATGTAGTCAGCTGTGTAGTCAGCCATGACTACAGGTATATGGCTTGATTCTCGAGTTCATCAATACAGAGCATTTTTACAGCTTCAGAAGAGACTAGTTTATCATCAAAACTCTTTTAGAACAACACACGTCATATAGTTAGCTTTCTAAGCCATTCTCCAAAAACCTTAATTCTGAGACTCCCTTATTAGCAAATAGCTTTTGCAGGGCTTTTCCCTGTAAATCAGCTCAACCAGCAAAAAAAAAAAAAAAAAAAAACCTTCCTTTTGCATCTCATTCACCTCAAAACGTCCACCCGTGCCAAAAATATGCAGACGAGCAAATTTCTGTTGAACATCAATGAGGATGAAAGAGTTTGGTCCCTAAAGCCTCGTAAATATTTCCTCATTTCTCATTTAACAGTGATGACGCTGCAGGATGAAGACACCACTTGAACTCTGGTGTACAAACAGTGACGCAAACACATTCTGTCCAAAAAAAAAAAAAAAAAGAAAAGACCACTGACTGCTTCGTTAAAGGGATAGTTCACCCAAAAAATGTCATCATTTGCTGTTGTTTCAACTTTCAAACCTGTAGGATTTTCTTTCTTTTAAAGAAGAAAAGCAAAGGATGATGTCAGGCAGAATGACAGTCTTAGTCACCATTCACTTTCATGTACGGAAAAAGATGCAGTGAAAGTGAATGGTGACTGAGGCTAACATTCTGTATAACATCTCCTTTTGTGTTCTGCTGAAGACAGAAAGTCATACGGCTTTGGAACATGATGGTGAGTAAATGATGACAGTATATATTTTTTTTTTTTGGTGAACTATCCCTTTAAGTGACAATGTAATGACAATTACAATTCATTTTCAATGTCTCAATCACAGCTTCAGGAAGTGATGCGGGATGTAGTTGCGCAAAAACGAATTCATGACTGTGCATTTGCAAGAATATAAACACAAATGATTCAACCCTTCACACAAACGATTTACATGAAGATAAGCCTCATTAACAAACCATTTATAAAACTTATATAAACAAATGATTCATAAACCCTTGATAAAACTCATAAACACAAATAATTCATAATCCCTCCCTAAGACTCATATTGACACAAATGATTCATAATACCTTCACAACACTTGTATAAACACAACAAATTAATAAAGCCTTTATAAGACTCATATAAACACAAATGAAACATAATCCCTTCATAGGACTCATAGAAACCCAAATAATTCATAAACCCTTTATAAGACTCAAATAAACAACACAAATGATTCATAAACCCATCATAAGACTCTTATACACACAAATGATTCATAATCCCTTCATAGGACTTGTATGAACACAAATGATTCATAATCCCTCTATAAGACTCATATAAACAAAAATGATTCATAATCCCTCCATAAGACTCATATAAACACAAATGATTCAAAAACCTTTCAAAAGACTCATATAAACACAAATGAATCATAATCCCTCCATAAGACTCATATAAACGCAAATGATTCATAATCCTTCATAGGACTAATAGAAACCCAGATAATTAATAAACCCTTTATAAGACTCAAATAAACACAAATGATTCATAATCCCTTCATAAGACTCATATAAACACAATTGATTCAAAAACACTTCATACGAGTCATATGAACACAAACGATTCATAACACTCAAATACACATAATTAAATCTGATTCATAAATCCACCATAATTCATATAAAAAAACATATTATTCAAAAACGCTTTATAAGACTCATAAAAACATAAACGATTCACAAATCATTCATAAGACTAATATTAAAGCATCATAAGTTACATATTAATCACATCAACACACACGATTCAGTTGTCTATCAGAGGCGCGCGCGCGGGCGCGCGCACACACATACTCTCACACTCTCTCTCTCTCACACACACACACACACACACATACTCTCACACACACACTCTCTCTCTCTCTCTCTCTCTCACACACACACACACACTCTCTCTCTCTCTCACAAACACACATTCTCTCTCTCTCTCTCTCTCTCTCACACACACACACACACACACACACACACACACACACAGGCAAGTCTAATATACTGACCCAGATAGAGCACAGTTGGGATGAAGCCCCAGCGGATGATGAACTGGCCGCATTGGAACACCTGCTGCAGACGCTGCTTGCTCTCTTTACTCAGTTTGGCCATGATTGGATTATTTTCAGATTGAATGAATGGCTCTGCATCAAACGAGCAGCGTGAAGGACACGGAAGAGCGCAGGAAACACGTGGGTGTCGCAAAGTATGCTGTTGTGTTGCTGTGGGATGGCGTTTTGCGACAGTTGCACGAAGGAGCCACAGCAGCGACACCCAGTGGCCACATAAAGAAATTCAAGACATGGAAAGACGAATTTTCACATTTTATGTTGCAGCCATAAGCTAAAATGCTTTAAATTATTATTATATTTTCTCACATCAATCTACACTCCATATCCCATAATGACAAAGCAAAAACCAGATTTTTGATAACTTTGCAAATTTATTAAAAATAAAAAACTGAAATATCACATTGACATAAGTATTCAGACCCTTATCTCAGTTCTTAGTTGAAGCGCCTTTGTTAGCGATTGCAGCCTCAAGTCTTTTTGGGTATAATGCAACAAGCTTTGCACACCTGGATTTGGGGATTTTCTGCCATTCTTCTTGGCAGGTCCTCTCAAGCTCTGTCCATTTTCAGGTCTCTCCAGAGATGTTCAATTGGGTTCAAGTCTGGGCTCTGGCTGGGCCACTCAAGGACATTCACAGAGTTGTCCCTAAGCCACTCTTGCGTAGTCTTGGCTGTGTGCTTAGGGTCATTGTCCTGTTGGAAGTTGAACCTTCGGCCCAGTCTGAGGTCCTGAGCGCTCTAGAACAGGTTTTCATTAAGGATATCTCTGTATTTTGCTGCATTCAGATTTCCTTCAACCCTGACCAGTCCCCCAGTCTCTGCAACTGAAAAACACCCCCACAGCATGATGCTACCACCACCATGCTTCAGCGTTGGGATGGTATTGCACAGGTGATGAAGGGTGCGTGGTTTCCTCCAGACATGACACTTGGAATTGAGGCCAAACAGTTCAATCTTCATTTCATCAGACCAGAGAATCTTGTTTCTCACAGTCTGAGAATCCTTTAGGTGCTTTTTTGCAAATTCAAAGCAGCATGTGTCTTGTACTGAGGAGTGGCTTCCGTCTGGCCACTCTGCCATAAAGCCCAGATTGGTGGAGTGTTGCAGAGATGGTTGTCCTTCTGCAAGATTCTCCCATCTCCACACATGATCTCTGGAGCTCAACCAGCATGACCATTGGGTTCTTGGTCACCTCTCTTACCAAGTCCCTTCTCCCCCGATTGCTCAGTTTGCCCAGGCGGGCAGCTCTAGGAAGAGTCCTGGTTGTATCAAACTTCTTCTATTTAAGAATTATGGAGGCCAATGTGCACTTGGGAACCTTCAGTGCAGCCAAAAACATTTTGTAGCCTTCCCCAGATCTGTGCCTCGATACAATCCTGTCTCAGTTCCTTTGATCTTATGGCTTGGTTTTTGCTCTGATATGCATTTTCAGCTGTGATACCTTATATAGACAGGTGTGTGCCTTTCCAAATCATGTCCAATCAATTGAATTTGCCACAGGTGGACTCCAATCAAAGTGTAGAAACATCTCAAAGATGATCCAGAGAAATGGGATGCACCTGAGCTAAATTTAAAGTGTCATAGCAAAGGATCTGAATACTTATGTCAATGTGATATTTCAGTTTTTTCTTTTTAATAAACTTGCAAAGTTATCAAAAATCTGGTTTTTGCTTTATCATTATGGGGTATGGAGTGTAGGTTGATGTGAAAAAGATAAAATAAATATATATATAATATTAAAATGTTTAATTTATAGTACTGACTAGAAGTGGGAAGAATAGTATTTAAAGTCCAAATATTAAAATATAGGCATTATAATACAATAAATGAGCCTGTCTCCTTAAATCTATCAATCAACCAACCTACCTGTCTGTCTGTCTGTCTGTCTGTCTCTCATCTCTGTGTCTGTCTGTCTGTCTATCTATATGCCATTTATCCATTAAGTTTGGCTTAGGTGTCAAAGTGTGTATTTATTTTGCATGTTTAAAACTCAAAAAGAAAATATATCTTCATGCAAGAAAAAGTTGAGCCATCTTGAAATAGAAATCTTTATTTTCTCAGACTGTAATCATGTTATTTTTGTTGAAAGGCAACAAAAATGACTTCAGAACAGTAATATTTACAATTCACAAAATGTTCACGTTCTGAAAAGAATCTGACGCAACCACGTAAATACTTCATATTTAAAAGCACAATCCATTATGACCAGAAGAATGTTTCGATTTAACAAGGAAACTCATTTTCCTAAAAAACAAAAAAAATAAATAAATAAAACAGGACAAACACCGGCATGATTCCCACAGTGATGTACCAATCAAAAGGGGAAAAATATGGATGCCATAATTAATTCAAGAAAATTACATTAACCAATAATTTATCTTTTTTTTTAAGGAATGATTTGTGGCTTATAATCACACTGTTTAATGGGTCTCTATCGTTTGTGCTTTGCTTTCGGAGCATGACATCAATTTGACACCCAAGCAGCTGGTTTAACCCAACAGACTCATGTATCCAAAAATCGAATCTATTATGGCCATACGGAAGCTCTCGTACTGCAGTTCACATAGTAATGATATTGCTTTCAAATACTGCATGAATAACAGTGTAAACAAAGAAGACTACTTCTGTTTGGTATCCAATTCCACCAGATTTTCTGTTTGAATTTTGTGATTGATCCAGATAACCGTGGAAACAGAGTGAAGAGATGGCTTCAGCTCAATTTCAGAACACGTTTGAGCTGCAAACGCACACACGCACGCACACGCACACACGCACAGACACACACACACACAGGCAATGAAAATCGCACACAAATACCACGTTTAGTATGTCTGAAAATGGCTGTTTCTTCATCTTCTGTAAGTCTTTTCCCGAACACGCACATACTGTAGGTACATCATTAGAAACATACAGCTCGTATTCAGACTTCATGTGTCAACTTAAATACAGACAGAGACACCATCTAGACTTCATGGTCACCTTAAAGAAGAATTTAGGAAAAACTTTCAGCTTTTTTAAAAACACTTACTTCAAAAATACATTACTTTGGTATTTATACACAACTGACAAAACCGTAGGGGATAAAAACAGACTTCCTTTAAGGTGCTGCAGTTTTGTGCCATAAGGGGGCAGCAGTGCCACATCTGTATTTGTGCACTGCACTCAATGCGACCAGTCCTTATAGGGTGGATTTAGGGGTCACAGGTCAGAGGTCACATGGATACTGATGGTGGGCGACCGCTGCCGGAGCTGGTGGGTGGGGCTCAAGTGCTCTGAATAGGCCACACCCTCTTCCTGGAGTCCACCTTCAGGAACGAGGTGGTTCGAGGTGGGACTCGGCGTGCGGCTGGGAGGCTGGTTGCCCGAGGCGACGGCGAGCGCATTACTGACTTGCTCGAAAGAGCGCGAGAAGACGGCGCTGGCGGTGCGCGACAGGCTGAGCGAACCACTCTTAGGCACTGATTGGCTGGCCGTCAGCGTCAGCCGTTTGAGTGACAGAAGCTCGAGGTTTTCGCTCATTGCGCGAATGGCAGCCTGCTTACGGGAAAGTTGATCCATATCGGTGGTGGCGGCATCTTTCTCTTTATCCTTGTCTTTTTCTTTATCTTTGCTCGATCTTCCCGTCAAACGACGAAGACCTTTTCCCGCCAGCTTTCCCACGCTGCCACCAGAGGACGCTGTGGTGACGGCGCTGTTGCTGATGACTATCATGGGTGGGCTGGCCTGACCGCCCGATGCTTGCGTACAGATACCCTCGTCCACCTCCGCGATTTCCGTCAGCTCGTCCGGGGAACCCAAATCCACTGCGTCTGGGGGCAGAAGAGAGCGAATTGCTTGTTAAAAAACAAATTCCACATATTTATTCTTACATGGATGAAAGCGCTTTAAAAGATGGCATGGATAATTAAAATAATTAAAATTTCACTGCTAAAAATCAAAAGAAGAAAATAAGAAATTTTGTTTTGCATTTATTTCCCCGGAACATTATGATTTTGAGAATTGTGACAGTATTTCTATTTTTATTATGACAATATATCCCTTTTTCTCAACTTTTCATTACTGTAAAGCAAAAAATTACTTTTTCCCCCCAAGAATATTGATTTTTGGAAGTGTGACATTAACTTATTATCTTAATTATGACAATTAAGCACATTTTCCTCTCACTATTGGACAACAGTAATAAAAAAAAAAAAAAATAAAAAAAAGGTAAAATCTAATTCTCATTACTCTTATAAAGTAATAAAAATCATTCTGTCCAGACACTATTTTTTTTCTTGCACTGTAATTTAATTTAATAAAATCAGCATTAATTACATTACAGTGCAACAACTACTGCCATGACAGTAATAAAACTTACATTTTATTTCACATTACATTAATCAGAATTTGCAGCATAAAATTCGTAATTTTTATGAAAATAAATGTCACTTTGCAAAAAAATTTATAAATCAGTTTCTTTTTAATTCCCCCAATAAACCAACAAATTTTACTCTTATCAATATGCAAGTTTTGAAAATAATAATAAAAAAATCAGGGAACATTAAAGTGCACAAATCACATTAAAACACAATCACCACTAGAGACAGCTGAGAATACATATGTAACTCTAGACCTCAAACTATACGTATATCTTTGAATGACAATGAAACATTTTCTTAAAGGAAATAATGGGCAGCGTAGCAGGTGTTTAAGAGCTTTAGTAGATGCAGCTGTTGGCAGAAGGTTGTTTTAAGGAAAAAAATGAAGGAATCAAGACATCACAAACCAGAGAGAACAGAGCTGAGAGAGAGAGAGAGAGAGAGAGAGAGAGTGAGTGAAGGGGAGAGAGAGAGCGAGAGAGAGGGGGAGCGAGAGAGAGAGAGAGGGAGCGAGAGAAAGAGAAAGAGAGAGGGAGCGAGAGAGAGAAGAGAAGAGAGAGAGAAAGAGAGAAGGAATCAAGACATCACAAACCAGAGAACAGAATAGTGCTGAGAGAGAGAATTGAAGAGAATTGAATTGAGAGGGAGAGAGAGAGAACAGAATAGTGCTGAGAGAGAGAGAGAGAGAGAGAGAGAGAGAAAGGGAGAGAAAGAGGGAGAGAGAGAGAGTGAAGGGGAGAGAGAGAGCGATGGAGGGGGAGAGAGGGGGAGCGAGAGAGAGAGAGAAAGAGAGGGAGCGAGAGAGAGAGCGAGAGAGAGAGCGAGAGAGAGAGAGAGGGAGAGAGAGAGGGAGAGAGAGAGGGAGAGAGAGAGCGAGAGAAAGAGAGAAGGAATCAAGACATCACAAACCAGAGAGAACAGAATAGTGCTGAGAGAGAATTGAAGAGAATTGAATTGAGAGGGAGAGAGAGAGAACAGACTAGTGCTGAGAGAGGGAGAGAGAAAGAGAGCGAGAGAAAGAGGGAGAGAGAGAGAGAGAGTGAGTGAAGGGGAGAGAGAGAGTGATGGAGGGGGAGAGAGGGGGAGCGAGAGAGAAAGAGAGAGAGAGGGAGTGAGAGAGGGAGCGAGAGAGAGAGAGAGAGAGAGAGAGGGAGCGAGAGAAAGAGCGAGAGAAAGAGCGTGAGAAAGAGCGAGAGAGAGAGAGGGAGCGAGAGAGAGAAAGAGAGAGAGAGAGAGAGAAAGAGAGAAGGAATCAAGACATCACAAACCAGAGAGAAAAGAATAGTGCTGAGAGAGAGAATTGAATTGAATTGAGAGGAAGAGAGAGAGCGAGAGAAAGAGAGAGAGAGCGAGAGAAAGAGAGGGGGAGCGAGAGAAAGAGAGGGGGAGCGAGAGAGAGGGAGAGAACGAGAGAGAGAGAGAGAGAAAGAGAGGGGGAGCGAGAGAGAGGGAGAGAACGAGAGAGAGAGAGAACAGACCGGCAGGCAGATCAGAGTCTATACAACTAAAACCTTCAGAACTGGATTGCAGAGGGATGCACAATAAATCAGTACCACATTTTTAAAATATTTTTATCATGAATAGTTTATCGAACTCAAACAATATCTGCTTATATCTGCAATATTCTGCTCTCATTTCCATGAAATATTCTCTCTTGCTTTGAAGGTTTCCTGTATGATTATGGCACACTCATTTCCTGCCAATCTGTCTCATTTCTCAAGCATCTATGGGAGGTGGTTTCCCAGGGCAACCCAGTGGATAAGTGTTGGGGAAAGAAGGTTTCATAAACCAATTTTCTGAAAGGAGCGTTGTGAGTTGGATTTGAACAGTGCGGGTCATTTCCATAATCGGTGAGCTGGTGAGTTCAGATGGTTTGATTTGGATGAAAACACTGACAGGCAGGGGCGAAAAGTGTAAATATGAAACGAGTCGACGGATGAGACGGAAATAGACATGACAGTGTGAGATGCATCATGAATCCAGGGTCATTCAAAAACTTTAGGAAAAGATTGAAGGGGAAATGTTAATAGCATTTTTAAAGGAATGTTCTGGGTTCAATACAATGTTCAACAGCATTTCTGGCATTTAAACTATTATTAAGACTTAAACATACGTATTAACATGCGATTAGTGTCATAGATGCTGAAAAAATTTGCAGTGCAGAGACAGCGCAACGGTCAAAGACGTCCGTCTAGTGCAGAGATGCCCAAACCAGGACCTGTGGGCCAAAGTTGACCCACTGTGCCATATATGACAAGAGGAAAAACAATTCAAAAAATATGCCATTGACCCAGCTCTTCATTGCATTAGTTAAGCAGATTGCAACGCAAATATATATTATGAAATCATAAAGGAGGGAAACGAGGGCAACTTTTATATTTTAATATAATACAGTTTGATATAATGCAACGTTTATTCGGCCCACAGCCCTCAAGTTGGATATTTGGCCCTTCGTAGAAAGAAGTTTGGGTACCTCTGCTCTAGTGCATGTTTACACAGAAAAATGGAAAAACAAGGCGGATGGATGCAAAATTATATTCAGTGTGAATGGCCCCTATGGGCCCCATAGACTTCATTGTGGAAGCCCGTTTCCATTTGCCACATGAAAAAAAAAATCATAATTATGACATTAAAAAAAAAACGACGTACTATCTCTTAATTACGAATTAGTATCTCATAATTATGACTTATCAAAGCACGATTTTTATTCCATGTGACGGAAACATGCTTCCATACTTCAGATGCTACTTTGTTTTTTACAAACAGAAGGATGAGTCAAAATTACCCTCTGTGGTAATCGACTTAATGCAACCAATTCTGTCGATAGAGCTTAACTTGTATTGAACTTGGAACACCCCTTTAAAAAAAGCAAACCTTAAACTTAAAGGCAAAAGGAGAGACTTTGTAATTCTCTTAGGAAAGTTATTTGTTGATGGCAAGGTTTCTTCGCTCGTTAATACTCTAGAAGCGCAAACATTTCATTAATAACAAATAATTAGCACGCTTATTAAGAGCCTGCATGGCTTTACCCCACACAAGTACCTCTGGGCCCGAGGGGAGGGGTGTGTAAGACAAGGGGGGAGGAGTTCTAAAAATGAACCCGCCCCGCGGAGGGCGTCCCATCTTCTAGGTGCCTCCGCACAGACTTCTGCCTCTTGACCTCTTGACCTCTAGGGTCGGCGCCCACCTCTGTGGCACCCACTAGCGCCTCCCCCTCCGTCCTGCTGCGAAGAGCCTCTCCATTGGCCATCCGCTCTCCGGTGACCCCCGTTACACTAATCTCAGGGATGGGCCCCGCTGGACATGAGTCAGGGGACTCTACACTGTTCTCCTGTGACTCTGATAAACAAACACATACAGAGACACAAACACACACAGATACATGCATGATGGCTGATGCAACACACATAAAAATAAAATCTGAATGCTATAGGAATAGTTCACCCAAAAATTTTAATTCACAAGTCTTTTTTTTTTACTCCGCCTAATGTCACTTCAAAGACTTTCTAATGTGAAACACAAAAGCAACAATTTTAAGTCTTCTTACAGCTTTTAGCCACATCATGGGGCCATCAAGCTTCCAAAAGGACAATGAAACAACATAAAATCACAGTAAAAGTCATCGGAAAAAAGTCAAAGGCTTGGATCAACATGAAAAATTTACATTTTCATTTTTGGGTGAGTTATGCCTTTAAGACGGACATAAATTATAGTTCAAAATGACATGGAAACTGACAAATGACAAAGAAAACTGACATAAATGACAATGAAATGAATCATAAAACGAGCTTGATCATCAAGTTAATGAACAGCAAGAGGTGTGATGTCATTTTAAAGGCCCCTAAGAAATCAAAATGAGTTTTTATTCAATGTCTATTAGCTCTGAAGCAAGTGTCCTCATAAACATTGACAGAATTCACTTTTAGCAAATATGCGCATAGATGTCACATTCTGTGTCAAGTCAACCAGAGGTAACCGGCTAAAAAAAATATTTGTTGATATATATATATATCCAGTTGAAGTCAGAAGTTTACATACACCTTAGCCAAATACATTTAAACTCAGTTTTTCACAATTCCTGACATTTAATCGTAGAAAACTTTTCCTGTCTTAGGTCAGTTAGGATCGCTACTTTATTTTAAGAATGTGAAATGTCAGAATAATAGTAGAGAGAATGACTTATTTCAGCTTTTATTTCTTTCATCACATTCCCAGTGGGTCAGAGGTTTACATCCACTTTTTCAGTATTTGGTAGCATTGCCTTTAAATTATTTAACTTGGGTCAAATGTTTTGGGTATCCTTCCACAAGCTTTTCACAATAAGTTGCTGGAATTTTGTCCCATTCCTCCAGACAGAACTGGTGTAACTGAGTGAGGTTTGTAGACCTCCTTGCTCGCACACACTTATTCAGTTCTGCCTGAATTGAGATCAGGGCTTTGTGTTGGCCACTCCGATATCTTGACTTTGTTGTCCTTAAGCCATTTTGCCACAACTTTGGAGGTATGCTTGGGGTCATTATCCATTTGGAAGACCCATTTGCGACCGAGCTTTAACTTCCTGGCTGATGTCTTGAGATGTTGCTTCAATATATCCACATAATTTTCCTTCCTCATGATACCATCTATTTTGTGAAGTGCATCAGTCCCTCCAGCAGCAAAGCACCCCCACAACATGATGCTGCCACCCCCATGCTTCATGGCTGGGATGGTGTTCTTCAGCTTGCAAGCCTCACCCTTTTTCCTCCAAACATAATGATGGTCATTATGGTCAAACAGTTCAATTTTTGTTTCATCAGACCAGAGGACATTTCTCCAAAATGTAAGATCTTTGTCCCCATGTGCACTTGCAAACTGTAGTCTGGCTTTTTTATGCCAGTTTTGGAGCAGTGATTTCTTTCTTGCTGAGCAGCCTTTCAGGTTATGTCAATATAGGACTCATTTTACTGTGGATATAGATACTTGTCTACCTGTTTCCTCCAGCATCTTCACAAGGTCCTTTGCTGTTGTTCTGGGATTGATTTGCACTTTTTGCACTAAACTACGTTCATCTCTAGGAGACAGAATGCATCTCCTTCTTGAGCAGTATGATGGCTGCATGTTCCCATGGTGTTTATACTTGCGTACTATTGTTTGTACAGATGAATGTGGGACCTTCAGGCATTTGGAAATTGCTCCCAAGGATTAACCAGACTTGTGGAGGTCCACAATGTTTTTTCTGAGGTCTTGGCTGATTTCTTTTGATTTTCCCATGATGTCAAGCAGAGGCACTGAGTTTGAAGGTAGGCATTAAAATACATCCACAGATACACCACCAATTTAGTACACCTCCTATCAGAAGCTAATGGCTAATTGTCTAAAGGCTTGACATCATTTTCTGGAATTGTCCAAGCTCCTTACAGGCATGGTTATCTTAGTGTATGTAAACTTCTGACCCACTGGAATTGTGATATAGTCAATTAAAAGTGAAACTGTCTGTAAACAATTGTTGGAAAAATTACTCATGTCATGCACAAAGTAGATGCCCTAAATGACTTGCCAAAACTATAGTTTGCTAATATTAAATCTGTGGAGTGGTTAAAAATTAGTTTTAATGACTTCAACTTAAGTGTATGTAAACATCTGACTTCGTGTGTGTGTGTGTGTGTGTGTGTGTGTGTGTGTGTGTGTGTGTATACACACACACACACACACACACACACACACACACACACACACATACATAAATCATGATGAAAGCCATAATATTAAATGCCATGGATCAGTATTAACTAAGTAATGCATTATTTCTTAGAGAGGGATAAAAATGACAATTTTTGTGCCAAAAAAAAAAGAAAAAAAAAAAAACCTTATTATTCTATTTTTACACAAAACTCGGTAGGCAAAAAATCAAAAATCAAATTGTAGGTACTAAAATCAGTTGGCAAAAGCACCCCTTGTTGCATTATATGCTAATGGTGTTCAAAAATTGAAATAAATAAATAAATAATAAAATAACAACAATACTTAGTGTTGTAAGTTGGAGTGCCTAAAACTCCAGAAGTATTAAAGATATATTAATATCCTTTTATTATTTGGTTTAGAACAAACTTTCCTTTTTATTTATTAATTTTTAAGGCCCTATATGGTTAAATCCCTGAGATATGGGGCTTTCAATGTGGCTCCGTGTGAATTATACAATTTTACACATTTTCGTTAGTCGGAAGTAAAAATGTTACTTGTAGTTTTGCTCCAAAATTATAGACAAAAATTTTCATTTTGACCCCCCTCTACAAAAGAATGGGTTGCTCAGTAAATATTGATCCAAGGCATTTAATATTTTAGCTTTCATCAAGTTTCTAAACTTTTGTTGATTTGACATAGAACAACACTACACAGATTTTTGTCCAATCCAAAGTTCTCTAGAATGAAAACGTCCACCTCCCTTCGACCGACCAGCAAGTAGCAATCACATTCATGGCTATGACAAAACTAAAGCCTATTTGGCACTTTTTTAAAAAGGGTAGAGCCCTTCGATATTTCCCACGCAAGTCAACACAGGACAGAAAACAGCACTCGTCAAACAATTTCAAGAGGTCTTGAATGAAGAGGATTCATTCATTGGGACTTGGGACGGGTTACGCAACAACGTTTAATACTTTGTGTCTGAGGTTTTTTTAAATCCCTAACTCTTAGTATGAGCAATAGTAAGAGTGATGCTCGCCTTTATCAAACACCACTAATAACAGCGTTTGGTGCTTAATTGCACCTTACTAACAGAAAACCCTTATCTACATCTGAATCAACTGAGCAGTAATTAGTCAGATGTTCTTTGTTCGGATGAGAGAGAATTTTCGACTGTGAACGACTGCATTCCTATGACATAATACCCATGTTAAAAGCCGAAAAAAGACAATTACATAATGTTACGCTGAAATGATATTAAGTCAAGGAATCCCCCATTCTCCCGAGTCATCTAAACATCAGGAGGTCTTAGAGTTTTCATTCTATTGCATGTCCATGCATCCATCAGCTGTTTTCAGGATGTTTGAGTCACCATCATCCCCCTCATCATCCACAGCTGTTGTGTGTTGCCATGCGCCGCTCACCGTGGCGTTTCCAGCGATGTCCTCGGATTGACAGGCTGGTCACGGCATTCCGGGAGATCCGAGAGGCCGTGGGCGTGATCTCCACCCGGATGGATCGAGATCCTTCTTTATTAGACTTCAGAGAGGCACCGTGAAGAGATGATTTGATGGCGTTTCCCACCTGAGAATGATTAAGACACTCACCAATCAGAAGACCACAGAACACTGTAAACGCAACAACAACTTCCAATATTTTGCAGTTCACTTCGGCTACATAAAGGAAACCTTTCTTTACTAATAGATGATGAATTTAATAGGGGTGTGAAAACATATTGGCCGCATTAACATGCACAGTCGTACACGGATTATGCTTATAAAGCCGTCAACATATAATGTTACGGTAATGTCATAAACGGTTTTAGCAAAAAACGGTCAGCACACAAAGATTTTGCATTGCACATAATGGGTTATCCAATGAGTGCTAGTGTTGTGTGCATGACTGTTTACATTTTGACATCAGAAGCAAAGAATAATCAGATGATTTAAAGTCTCATGTAAACACAGTTTTCTTTCGTTTTGGTAGTTATCAGCATATTGCTGTTCATGTAAACACACGCATTGTTACATGCATGGCTCTGCAATGAAAATTCAAATGCAATGATTACAGAATTTAATCAGCAACAAGGGGGGCCTGGGTAGCTCAGCGAGTATTGATGCTGACTATCACCCCTGGAGTCAAGAGTTCGAATCCAGGGTGTGCTGAGTGACTCCAGCCAGGTCTCCTAAGCAACCAAATTGGCCCAGTTGCTAGGGAGGTTGGAGTCACATAGGGTAACCTCCTTGTGGTCGCGATTAGTGGTTCTCGCTCTCAATGGGGCGTGTGGTAAGTTGTGCGTGGATTGCGGAGAGTAGCATGAACCTCCACGTGCTGTGAGTCTCCGTGGTGTCATGCACAACGAGCCATGTGATAAGATGCATGGATTGAGGGTCTCAGAAGCGGAGGCAACCGAGACTTGTCCTCCGCCACCTGGATTGAGGTGAGTAACCGTACCATCACGAGGACCTACTAAGTAGTGGGAATTGGGCATTCCAAAGGGGGAGAAAAATGGGTCAAATTTGTCAAGACTTTCAAAACCTGAAAGTTTTAAAAATATAAAATTCAGATAAAATCTTCAAAAAGATAGATGGATAGAATTGGACTGTAAACTAAAGTCATGATATGACAGACCTCGTTTGTATTTGTTTACATTTGAATTTTGAAAGTTCGAATTTGAAATAATGAGCATTCTGTTGGCCTGTTTAAATATTGTCAATATAAGTCCATAGGATTTTTTGGATATTTGATGGTCCGCTGTGCAAAAACGGTTATCTCAATCAGTTAGAAAAGACACAGCCACGCAAGTCGGAACAGTCTGAAGGTCTGCGCCAAGTTTGCTGGATATAGCTTGAAAGCTCTAGGAGTTACAATTGATCCTTTTGGTCTTGGTTTAAAGGATTTTGGAAAAACCCTAAACCATGTAGAATAACAGTATGTAGGTTGTCAAGCAAACATTAAATTAATATCCATTATTAAACAGGCTCTCTGGAATACTTGATTCTGATACGTGGATGTGCGGTTATTACAGAGAAATATCAGCCCACTAGATGGCGCCGTTGACCAATCAGAATCAAGTATTCCAGCGAGCCTGTAATAATTTGCAATAATGACTGGCTGTCTGTACAATATTCCACTTATTACACAACTACTTACCAAATAAACCAATAAATGGACATGAATTATTAATTTGAGATGAAATTATTTAAATAAGCGAGTAAATTGCAGAACAAACTCATTCTGAGTGATACGGGACCCCTACACTGATTATTTCTTATCCAAAACATCCAATCCATGACCTATTTTCAGTTGTAAAATAATAAATCGTACCACAACAACAATCTCAAATCAAACTGAAACGTGCTCAAATTTCAGATTTCATCACATTTAGTATAGAATTGTGATGCACAAGTTGCATTGACATTTGTTTATGATACACTTGGTCCTTTTTTAAGCTTGAAAGTGAGTCACTATCCACTGCCACTGTATTAACAAGACAGATCAAAATAAAAATTAACAGTTTCATTTTGTGTTTTGCATAAAAAAAGAGAGTCATACGAGTTTGGAGTTGTAAGTGGTCATGTTCCTGTCATAATGCTCAAATCTGCCATCCTAACGGCATCAGTGAATGAATTTCAGAAATGATGGTAATCTGTGAAGCTTTAGCAGGATGTCTGTAATCTTTGCTCAAGCGTGAGGGATCTCACACCCACCAGCAGAGCCTCTGGGAAGAGCTCCAGCTGTGCACGGTACAGCACGTCATCCAGAGCCTTAGAGCCCAATTCTGCTTCACCATTACACCTGCACACCAGAGACAGAGAGAAAGAGGTTTTAACCATTTACAAATCATAAGCCATGTTTACACCTGGTATTAAGCTTTGGGTGATCTGATCACATGCGGACACCACAAGTCCCGAAGTACAGAACCAAT
This sequence comes from Myxocyprinus asiaticus, assembly GCF_019703515.2. Lineage (NCBI taxonomy): Eukaryota > Metazoa > Chordata > Actinopteri > Cypriniformes > Catostomidae > Myxocyprinus > Myxocyprinus asiaticus. The sequence goes on along the minus strand of NC_059373.1, from coordinate 3,595,354 downwards.
TTTTTTTTTATGTAATATTTCATCTTTAACTGATTCTTTTGAATCTACAGTGTGAAAAATACTGCACAACCGGTGTAGTCTGATTCTGAACATATTACTCTTTTGAACTGGTTCTTTTAACCCTTGTGCGACCTTTGGGCCATTTTTGTCTTTTCTATAATTTTGGCTGTGTTAATGCCAGCGGCATACATTTTGCCAAAGGTGTGTATTTTTGGGGGAATTTTGATATTTCAACCTCAGTTCCTATAATACATCTATAATACACTGTGTACACAAAATAGTTACACTCAGGACCTTAAGGACAAAAATGTCCCCATTGAAACCCATTAAAACTGCAATATTTGATCCCAGTGCCATTAAAGCATAAAATCATGAATTGTATTATATTATGCTTTCATTCTGGAGCACTGGCTTCAAAATAATATATATATATATATATATTTTTTTTTTTTTTTTTTTTTCTTTTTTTTTCCACCAGATGGCACCATTTTTCTCATGTTTATCCTATGGAGCAAATACAAGCTTTTCCCCTATTTTCTGTATTTATAGAGCACTGCAGGCCAATTGAATAAATGATGCAGCTAAAACTGTGTGGGTGTGTTGGTATGGATGTCAGAGTGTGTTTTGTATGTGTGTATTGAGAAATGTGTGTGTGTGTGTGTGTGTGTGTGTGTGTGTGTGTGTGTAAAAAACAACAGTGGCATTATATAAACAAACTGGCATTTAAAGGGTTAAAATCCTGAAAATTAATGAATATTTGGAAGTTATGATCAGGACTGATGTTGGTTAAAAAAGTCAGTGAAAGTGGAAAATAATATTAATATATAATATTATTATGGCAGTTTTTGGCACAGACATTTTTGTCCTCTAAGGACCTCTGATTAACTTTTTTTTATTGATGCACAAGGGTTAAATCTACAGTGCGAACCAGTGCAACGAGTGTAGTCTGATTCTGAACAAATTACTCTTTTGAACTGGTTCTTTTGAATCTACAGTGCCAAATATACAGCTCTACCAGTGTAGTCTGATTCTGAACAAATGACTCTTTTGAACTGGTTCTTTTGAATCTACAGTGCCAAATATACAGCTCTACCAGTGCAGTCTGATTCTGAACAAATGACTCTTTTGAACTGGTTCTTTTGAATCTACATGGTGAAACAAACAGCACGACCAGTGCAGTCTGATTCTGAACAAATTACTATTTTGAACTGGTTCTTTTGAATCTACAGTGCCAAATATACAGCTCTACCAGTGCAGTCTGATTCTGAACAAATGACTCTTTTGAACTGGTTCTTTTGAATCTACATGGTGAAACAAACAGCATGACCAGTGTAGTCTGATTCTGAACAAATGACTCTTTTGAACTGGTTCTTTTGAATCTACATGGTGAAACAAACAGCATGACCAGTGCAGTCTGATTCTGAACAAATTACTATTTTGAACTGGTTCTTTTGAATCTACAGTGCCAAATATACAGCTCTACCAGTGTAGTCTGATTCTGAACAAATGACTCTTTTGAACTGGTTCTTTTAAATCTGCAGCACGAAACATACGGCAAGAGCAGTGTAGCCCAATTTCAAATGAATGACTCTTATGAGATTGTTATTTTTTTAATCTACAGTGCGAAACATACAGCTCGAGTAGAATGATTCCAAACAAATGACTCTTTTGAACTGGTTCATGAATGCATTTCAGATTATTTCTCAGAAAACGTGGAATTGCTGCACGAGTCGCATAGGCTACTTTTATTCTTAAGTGAGCTTTAAGTGAGTCACTATGAACTGCCTTTGTATTGACCAGACGGATTGCATTATTCAATAAATTGACACAATTTTCATTTTTGTGTGAACTAACCCTCCAATGCCAGGTGTAAACAGGCCCATACACTTTCCAAACAAACAGAACTGCTTTAACTGGTTTCCTTTTTACAAGCACGGTCACATTTAAGGTAACACATCTCTGTTTAAAATGACGCTGATGTGGGCGGGGTGTCACGATGACCACGCGCCCTGCAGTAATTCTCAGAAACATGTTAAATAACCGGTTTGGTTGGAATAAGTGACTTTCATTTGTAAACTAAGATAGCGACTTTTGTTTTGAATCACTCACAGCACGAAATGAATCCCCGTGATCAACTGCACCAGAAACTCTGACGTGACCATCAACCGCGCGCTGATGCCTTTATACCGCCGTAACTGTTGCCGTGGATACCCACAGATACAGACCCTGAAAAGAGAATAACACATTAGTCAACAGACCTTTAACAGAAGCAGTAAGAATGTCCATTTCTTGCATTTTGACCTCATGAGGAACGTGAACGCAGAGATAATTGGATTTTATCATCTTGCTCACATTAAGAGTTTAAAGGAAGATTCAGAGAGATTTAATAGAAATCAGACCTACTTTTGTACAAAGGATTTAACATGCTCAATGTCACAAATGTGCTTTTTTTATAAGTGACTTGGAATTTACAGAATTTACAGTTTTTTCCTCTTTCATTTTGCACCATGTGCTTGTTTAACATTTTTAAAAATCCTAAAACTTGTGTTTATATTCAGGTTTAAATTTGATTATGAACCCCAGATGTTCAATGTGGATCATACTGATTATCTGCCATCCTGCCTTTCAGATTGAAAAACTCATATTGGTTGATCACTGGTTTCAATTTATAATCATAATGGAGTCTCTTCATGTTTCCTGTTCCCAGGCCTTTGACCTGCTCAATCTGTGATCTTTGCTCTCTCGGATATAAACATCAGCTGATTGGTTGCGTACTGAGTCATGTGATCATCACGCATGGCTTAAAACATTGTGGGAAAAGACCAGTTTCAGGTCTGAGACTCTTTCAGGTTCAAGTCTGTAAGAGGATCAGCGTGATTGGAAGCAGAGAGGATCATGGGGGATTTGAGATGAAGAAAAGCTTTATACACACCAACACCTGACCAAACCTGAACAGCGTACAGTAATAATACCAAGGTGGAAGAAATCTCATACGCGTTTCCTTAACTCACCCTCAGGGATCGATCATTATAAAACAGACTTTCTGCACCAAAATCTGATTGGATGAGCCACGTTCATTGTTGTTGTACAATAGCCAATATACACAATAAACATCAGTTTCTATGTTAATGCACCAAAAACACACCATAGCTGGACTAATGAACTATACTACACTGTGTTGCAACTGTTTACTCCAATTATTTATAAATTCAAATATTTATTCAACATTAGTGTCTTATATTACTGTTGGCGAAATAGTTATGCATGCACTCTTTTTCTTCCTAACGTTCTCTCCTAATGCTTTCTTTGCACTTTATCTGTGTGTGTGCTCTTGCTAAAAATGTACTGTGGCAGCACTATGGCACAGTGATGGTATTAAATGGTAAAACCATGGTCCTTTGATACAATACCATGCTAATTTTAGTTTGTGTGTCTATATGTCTTACCTGGAGCTGAGCTGACACAGAGACTGCAGCGATGAGCTGGACATGTAACTCAAAGCAGCATTATAACAGAGCAGCAAAAACGTCAGAACCTCAAACCTGCAATACATGCACATAGAAGTCATTTACTTATATAACAGAAACAGCATATCACTTTCACAATACAGGTCATTTTTGCTGGAAATTGCTAATGCAGTGAAATATATAATTAAAGTTAAATCTGGCATCAGTGCAAAAACAGCTGCTTCACATTAGCCACTCTCACACACGTAACCTGTTAAATTGCTGTAAAAGTGCTCGAGAACTTTTTCCGGTAATGGTATCACAACTACTATTCATGCATGTAAAGAAAGAGAGCGCTGTTACTTTTATTAACAATGATAAATATGATACTTATTTTCAACATTTTGATTTGTAAATGGAGATCATACAATGCACTATATTAATGGTAGCATTAAAGTTAAAGCTCATGAATTCATGAATTGAAAAAAAAAAAAATAAATAAAGTTTCTAGGGGTGTCAATTTAATGCATTAATTCAGTGAGATTAAATCCAAAAAATGAACGCAATTATTCATGCCCTCGGACCGTGATAAGGAATACATCGGAGCAATTCATTTCATGTTTTCAGCAGGGGGCAGTAAGTGAAACTCCATCTGTACAGGCATCAAACCACACAGCGGACAGCACAAGATTAGGACGGGTTCTAGCTCAACACCGAATGCAGGAATCTCGAGAAGTGTTTTACAAATAGGGCTGTGTCGATACAATTAAATATCGATACATCGCGATACTTTTTCTCACGATATTGCATCGATAATTAGATCCATGTTTCGTGATATATCGTGATATTTGCAGTGCAGTCAAAGGCTTTTCTATGAGGCAAACTGATCCTGCAGGATTCACTGTTTCTCTCACGGACATGCTGGACCTCTCTCATGTGTTTGAATCCAGGGCCGGGCAAAATTATTGATTTTCTACTTAATCTTCATTTGTACAGTCCCAATGTCGATTCTTAAAATGCCAAGATCGCTCTTTCTATCTATCTACAAACCCCAGCAATCAGATGTGCATAAACACTACCCATTTGCTACAGAAACGTCTCTGATTAGCCAATGGCTGGTAACCTTTTAGATTTCACTCACCAGTGTTAGAGTGGTGATGTGGCATAGAAGTTCATCACAGGGATCTTTTCACTTTGTGCTGAAAGTAAAAGTTTTGACTCCTCCTGTGTAATGTGAGTCCAATGACTAGGTCCAAGCAAACCATTTGCTGTTTAATAATGTCTCTTTTAATATCCTTTCTGTTCTTTACAGTAAGATATTTATCAAAAACAACAAAAGAAACATTTCATTCTAATCACACATAGCATGAATGCTGTAAAGAAGCCATTCGACCAAACAAACACTTCTGTCAAAGTCCCTGCCACATGTCTTAAAGAGACAGTACCATTTTAGCACTTGTTTTACATATCTAAGTAAATACTTGTAAACAGTAAAAATTAGGCATGTAAACAACAAACATGTAACAATATACTGTATATATGCAATATACACTGATCAACCACAACATTAAAACCACTGACAGGTGAAGTGAATAACATTTATTATCTCATTACAATGGCACCTGTCAAGGGGTGGGATATATTAGGCAGCAAGTGAACAGTCAGTTCTTGAATTTCAAGTGTTGGAAGCAGGAAAAATGGGCACATGTAAGGATCTGAGCGACTTTGAAAAGGGCCAAATTGTGATGGCTAGACAACTGGGTCAGAGCATCTCCAAAACGGTGGGTCTTGTGAGGTGTTCCCGGTATGCAGTGGTTAGTACCTACCAAAAGTGGCCCAAGGAAGGACAACCGGTGAACCGGCGACAGGGTCATCGGTGCCCAAGGCTCACTGATGCGCGTGGGGAGTGAAGGCTAGCCCGTCTGATCCGATCCAACAGAAGAGCTACTGAAGCACAAACTGCTGAAAAACTTACTGCTGGCCATGTTAGAAAGGTGTCAGAACACACAGTGCATCACAGCCTGCTGTGTATGGGGCTGCGTAGCCGCAGACCGGTCAGAGTGCCCATGCTGACCCCTGTCCACTGCCGAAAGCGCCTAAAATTGGCATGTGAGTGTCAGAACTGGAAAATGGAGCAATGAAAGAAGGTGGCCTGGTCTGATGAATCACGTTTTCTTATAGATCATGTGGATTTAAAAAAAAAAAGCTAAAATATCACTAACATTTTAAAAAACTAATGATAAAATAAAATTTGTAAAATTGATATGTCCGTAATTTAACAAGTTAGAAGGTCCCCTGTATAATGAATAACAGCATTAGCTGAAAGATAATTTCTTTCATACTGTATGCAAGCAAAGTGGACAGCTATAACTTTAATGCTACCAATAATGCAGTGCATAATTTGATCTCCATTTATTACATAAAATACAAATATTAATGTAAATAATAATAGTAACAACTCTCACTTCTTCACACTTTGCAAACGCGTCTCACATGAGACTTGAATTACATTTTTACCATGCCGGAAAGGGTCACTTTGGACTGGTACTGTATATCTACCATGGTATAAACGGTATAGCAAAATTTCTACTCATTGACATATCTAAAGTTGCACAGAATATGCATACATTCTCTCCCTCCTCCCCCATTTACTGATTAAAAATGGATAAGTAAAACAAAAGCATTGAGCTCAGAATGAATATTTGATGTGCCGCACACCTGTTCTGTGCTGTGAAGGTCTCTCTCTGGAGGTGTGGCCCGCTGTAAACCACTCGACTCAAGCCGTGATTGGCTAAGGCTCCTTCCGTCAAGGCCAGAGAGCCAATGGAAGAGGGCTGGGGGCGGAGCAGAGAGACAATGTTTATCTGAACAGCTGCAGTGAATGACACACACACACACACACACACACACACACACACACACACACACACACACACACACACACACACACACACACACACACACACACACACACACACACACACACACACACACACACACACACACACACACACACACACACACACACACACACACACACACACACACACACACACACACACACACACACACACACACACACACGATCAGGATGTTTGATTAACAGACCTCATGATACACTGACGGCTTGGATAAGGAAGGGATGGTGAAAGTCAACACTTTACTCTGCCCATCTTTATCAACGATTTCCTGAAAGAAAGAGAAAAAAGAAAAGAGAGATGATTACAAACGAATGAAAAACATGATTGGCCGTCTAGATTGTCTCTTGCATGCACATGCGTGTTCCACCCTTAACGTATCCGTGTGAGAAACTTACAAATGTGCCATGTCATAAAGACACAATAATGGCAATAGCTTGCTCCAAAAAATAAATAAATAAATAAATAAAATCTCATGTCATATTTAGTTGTGAAAGCTATCTTGAAATTGTAGTTTACCAAAATACAAGCTCCACATAAATGTTCAAATAGTTCAACTATAGTCAAGATACACTTTTAAAAAAGGAGCTACATTTAAATTTACTAACAAAAATAAGTTAGTTGGAGCTATTTGAAGGGACAATAGCTTGATTACACAATGATGAGATTATTTTAAAGCAGTAAAAACACTTGATATGGAGGGTCAAATTACTCAAAATTGAATCATTAAAAATATTTAAATGCATAATGAAAAAGTTAAAATATATATTATCATTAAATCACTAAAAAGATCAAAAATAAATGTTGCTTGCATTTAAATTTATCACTATTTGGCATCCATATTCGTTTTAGCATAATCTTTGGGTTTTTCCATTTAAGCACAAGCTTTGTGACATTTCATTTTCAGTGGGCATGTCACTTAACAGTATTTCATATTTTATATATATAAAATAACATAAAAATGCGTTGTTAGCATGACGCAAAGCAGAGTGGTAAAATCCCTGTAATGCACAGCCACAAGTAGCTAATTGCTTTCATGAAAGGTCAGCAACAGTCAGCAATATGAAATAAATTTACAAATGTATTAATATTAATAATCGAATAAACAATTCATCCATGAAGTAGCTAATTCGCTAAACCGTAGGCTGTTCGCTGTTGCTAAGCAACATAGCAACTTTGCGCATTCATATAGAAAGTGCATAAAAATAAAGAATCAATACACTCTACACTGCTACTTTCTTACCAGAAAAGCTACACTATTTTTGCAACTGTCCTGCTACTAAAATTAGTGAACAGTTAAGGTTCGGGTATACTCCGTTTTTGTGTGTTCCGTGTCAGACTGCGCCTGGTCAACCGCGTTGACTTTAAAGTATACGCTTCTGACTAGGGGTGGGTAAAAATATTGTTTTTCCGATTAATCGTGATCTTCATTTGAACGATCTCGATATCGATTCTTAAATCCCAAGATCGATCTTTCACTCAATGCGCAACTATCTACTACAATGAGAAGAAATCACTCGCATTTGCAACCAAATTTCACGCTATGCAACTAAAGTGAATTTATTTGGCAGCTGTATTGTAAATGTTTACATTTCACTCACTAGTAATTGTGTAGTTTAGCCACGAGATCCTTTCACAGCGTGTTGAGAGTAAAAGTCGTTCCGTGTAATGAGTGTCTAAGACGAGATCCACTCAACCCATTTATCATTGAATACTGTCTCTTTTAATACCCTTTCTGTTCTTTACAGTCAGTTGTTGATCAGAAACAACTACAAAAAAACATTTAATTCTATTCACGCATAGCACAGATGAGGTAAAGCCATTTGAGTCCTCTTGTTAATATGCGCTCATTTAACGGCGCTGTTTACAGAAATGCAGTTTTTTGTTAAAGAGACCTGGGTAGTTCAGCGAGTTAAGACGTGGACTACCGCTCCTGGAGTCACGAGTTCCAATCCAGGGCGTGCTGAGTGACTCCAGCCAGGTCTCCTAAGCAACCAACTTGGTCCGGTTGCTAGGAAGGGTAGAGTCACATTGGGTTAACCTCCTCGTGGTTGCTATAATGTGGTTCTCGCTCTCGGTGGGGCATGTAGTGAGTTGTGCGTGGATGCCGCGGAGAATAGCGTGAAGTCTCCACACGCGCTATGTCTCCGCGGTAACGTGCTCAACAAGCCACGTGATAAGATGCGCGGATTGACAGTCTCAGACACGGAGGCAACTGAGATTCGTCCTCCGCCACCCGGATTGAGGAGAGTCACTACGCCACCACGAGGACTTAGAGCACATTGGGAATTGGGCATGCCAAATTGGGGAGAAAATCCACCCAAAAAAAAGAGAGAGAGAGAGAGAGACAGTACCGGTTTTAGCAAGTGTTCAACAAATCAATGTAAATACCTATAAATAGTACAAATTATTAAATTTAACAATAAATATGTAACAAAATAATATATGAAATATAATATCTTATTTATTGATTGAATACATGTATTTGTTCATTTTTAAAAAGCCAAAAATCATGAAAAAGTGTCGAGAAAATCTGGGGCTGCGCGGACTGTGCTAATAACGAAATGTCACGCATACTGTGTACGGAGCAATCGCTAACGCAGACAACCAAAGTATACTTTGGCCTTTAGTGGTGTTGTAACTTTATTTAGCTTGGTACTCCACAGCAAAGGCTATGAACTGTAACAAGATGTTGAAACACATTTAGCAAATCAAAGACGGATGAATTGCAACACTGTTCTGGTCGTACAAGAATCAGGAATGCTTTAGGTGTAAAGACAAACAAGAGCAATGACACTTCACAATGTGTTTGAGAGAGTGTGTGTGTAGCTACTTAATATTTTGGGGACAAATCTGTACCCAAAAGTAAGCTAAATCGGACAAAACCTTCCTTTGAGGACATTTTGGGATGTCCTCATTTGGAAAAACAAATCAATCAATAAATTAAATAATGATTAAATTATAATAATGCAAAAAGTTTGCTCTTTGGGTTATGATTAGGGTGTGGGTAAGGGTTAGTTTATAGTCATTATAGTTAGCTTTATATAAAAACAATAGAAGTCTATGGAATGTCCCCATTTAGCAGAACAAACGCACGCGCGCGTGTGTGCGTGTGTGTGTGTGTGTGTGTGTCACCCACAGGCGATTTCAAAAGCAATAATGTCAGGATGATTAAAAGCTCTCCAACACCCTGGATGGCACTTCATTGACAGGTGACCTACTCCGTTATTCAGGATGAGGTGGGAAGGAAGGGAAAGTCCAAGGGGTGTAAAGCCATGAAAGACCCCTGACCGCAAAACCACCCCAGGCTTCCTTTCTCACTTCCTGCTCAGAAACAACTTCCTCTCCAATGGATCAACACACAGATGACAACACTCATCTAAAATTAACCACAACCCTGCTCTCTTAATTAAACTCACTCTGTCACTTTCTACTGAAGTCTTTATACTTTGACTTTTGGGTAACTAACTACAAGTAGCAGCACTACTAACTTAACCTCGTGCGACCCCGCGTCCACATGCGCGTACATCGTGTTTTGGCTTCACTATACACAACGCATAATTCAATTACATTTAAACTACTGACAGCCCAGATTGCCCTGAACTGAGATCAGTCAAAGGGTTAAACTTTTGACGCACAGTCACAAAACAATATGGCGCCGATCTCAGTGAAGTTTGTCTTTGGGAAAAATGCCAGAAAACTACATCTGGTAAGAATCCTCATTAAGTTTTTACACTGAAACCTATTTGTATCAAAAGAGTAACATCTCTAGTTTCATTCGATGTGCCTTTTAAAAAATGTCTGCGATTTATCATAAAACAGCACACTGTTAAACACTCCTGCGAGGACAATGAGCCTTAATTACCTTTAGAAATCCTATATTTACTGTGCATTCTCACATTGAGAATTAATGGGTTCATCTAAAAGCTGGAAAATGTTGCTTTAGAGGCTGTATATCAAGCTGAGACCAGTGTAGTCAGACAGCACACTGGAGGTTAAGTCATTCACTAATAAGGGAACAAGGGTCCATCCTATAGATTTCCTATGCAGCCAAGAGTATTCACTCTGAACTTCTGACCAAAAGTTCAGTTTCAGGCTGCAGATGATGATGTTTGCACCACTCAACATGTTTTGGTGCTTAGATTCAGAATTTATAACGTATAATTTTATTTTAACATGGCTGGCAGTGATTGGACAATGCTGGCCATTACTTTGAATCAGAATTATTTATGCTAATTCCTGATTGGTAAAATGTTTCAGCACTGGCTATCACTTGTTTGTCTGTGCAAATAGAGAATATTGAGATTTTGGTGCCAAAGTAGAAAAAAAAACTTGTAACATAAAAGTCAAATCAAGTCAAATTATTATTATTATTTTTTTTAATAGTTTTATATTTTGTGATTTTCCCAATACACACTGTTCCAAAGCAGCTTTACAGAAAATCAGCTGTAATGTCTGTAACGTCTCAAACATGAATAACCCACACTCCTGGAAACAAACTATTTCATAAAAAAAAGCTGACTTGCTATTGCTTGAGATTATTTAAAAAATGTCACAATTTAGGCCTGCTGTCCACATACGAGGACATTCAAACTTTTTTTTTTTTTTGCATAATCATTAGGTGCCACTATCTACAAATCAAAAAGGGAAATGAAAACTGCACACAGCAGATGCACTCGGGTCTCAGGAGGTTAATATACCAACTAGAATATTCAGCTGTGTTCAAGGACCTCAAATCTCATAAAGATATCTTCCTCAAACATATTACAACGATTCAAAACTATGAACTTCACAAATACAGTGACTAGCTCTTCAGAAACTCTCACTGTAGCAGCCTGGTACCTTATAAACATGATTTTGTTTCCCAGCAGGCTTTCAAAAACCGTTGCACCCTCACTCCCGGAAATTGCGTGAAGCCAACCAATCAGATTGAAGCTTCCATTTTTGTGTGCAATATGAATGAGATTAGCAGGGCACTGACCAGGTTATAGATGCCGAGCAGAAGAGCTTCTATGCAGCTGCTGCAGTGAGGGTCTCGTGCCGCCGTGACGGACAAATAACTCCATACCAGCTCAGGGAGAAACTGTAGCGTAAAACGTTGAAGACGCGGTTCACCACTGCGGTAAAACTCAAACAACTGATGACACACCGGCTCCAATAGCTGAGAGAGAGACAGAGAGAAATGAATTAATATTACAAATAAAAACAAACATGCAAACAAAAACGTACTTCTTCCTCACTCTGATTTAGATGACATATTTACAGAAGTATCTGGTGAAATAAACCAGTTTTGTTAGTATGACCAAACAGCCTTGGGCCACGTCCACGCTAATCCGTTTTAATTTGAAAACAGCATTTTCAGTTTCACGTCATTGTTTTCCAAAGCATATATATATATATATATATATATATATATATATATATATATATATATATATATATATATATATATATATATATATATATATATATATATATATATATATAACACACACACACACACACACACACTCACACATTTCAAACTTTTGACCAGTAATGTGTGTGTGTGTGTGTGTGTGTGTAATATACATACATACATACATACATACACACACACACACACACACACACACACATATACACAGTGCCTTGCAAAAGTATTCAGACCCCTGACCAATACTCTCATATTACTGAATTACAAATGGTACACTGAAATTTCATTCTGTTTGATATTTTATTTTAAAACACTGGAACTCAAAATCAATTACTGTTAGGTGACATTGGTTTTATGTTGGGAAATATAAAAATAATAAAATAAAAAAAACTGAAATATCTTGCTTGCATAAGTATTGCCCTGTGCTGTGAAAGCTGCCCAGGTTACACAGATGAAAGAAATTGCCCTAATGAGGACACAATTACTTTACCATTGGCATCTACCTGTGAATCATTAAAGTTACAATCACATTTTCTGGATAAAAAACCCATTTTTGAAGGATCATTGGTCAGTCTGTCAATCTGAAGGAAAATGAAGGCCAAAGAGCATTCCACAGAAGTTAGAGATAAAGTAATAAAAATGCATAGATTAGGGAAAGGGTACAAAATAATATCCAAATGTTTGGATAACCCAGTGACCAATAATCAGGAAGTGGAAGCTGCACCACACCACCCAAGCACTGCCAAGAAAAGGCTGTCCCTCAAAACTCAGCGCTTTAACAAAAAGGAAACTTGTGAGAGAAGTCACAGAGAGGCCAACAATCACTTTGAAGGAGCTCCAGAGCTCAGTGGCTGGGAGTGAAGTAATGGTGCACCAGTCAACCATATCAAGAGCACTGCATAACGCTGGCCTGTATGGGAGGGTGGCAAGAAAAAAGCCATTACTCAAAAAGTGCCATCTGAAAGCACATCTGGAGTTTGCCAGAAAGCATGTGAGTGACCCAGCTGCAATGAGGAAGAAGGTTTTGTGGTCAGATGAGACCAAGATAGAGCTTTTTGGCCAAAACTCAAAGCACTATGTGTGGCGCAAACCTAACACTTCCTATGCCTCAAGACACACCACCCCTACAGTGAAGTGTGGTGGTGGCAGCATCATGCTGTGGGGATGCTTCTCATCAGAAGGGACTGGGCATCTTGTTAGAATTGAAGGAAGAATGGATGGAGCAAAATATAGAGAAATACTGCAAGAGAACCTGCTTCAGTCCGCTAAAAAACTGAAGCTTGGGAGGAAATTCACCTTTCAGCAGGACAAGGATCCCAAGCACAAGGCCAAAGCAACATTGGAGTGGCTCAAGAACAAATATATAAATGTCCTACAGTGGCCCAATCAAAGTCCTGATCTCAATCCTATTGAGAATCTGTGACACTATTTGAAAATTGCAGAGAAGAATGGGCCAAAATCACTTCGTCACTGTGTGGAAAGCTGGTACATATGTACCCCAAAAGACTTAAAGCAGTTATTGCAGCAAAAGGTGGCTCGACCAAATATTAATGTGTGGGGGTTGAATACTTATGCAAGCAAGATATTTCAGTTTTTTTATTTTTCATAAAAATATTTCCCAGCAAAAATCAATGTCACCTTACAATAATTGATTTTGAGTTTCAGTGTTTTAAAATAAAATATCAATCAGAATGAAATTTCAGTGTACCATTTGTAATTTGGTAATATGAGAGAATTGGTCAGGGGTCTGAATACTTTTGCAAGGCACTGTGTGTATATATATATATATATATATATATATATATATATATATACACACACAGGTGCATCTCAATAAATTAGAATGTCGTGGAAAAGTTCATTTATTTCAGAAATTCAGCTCAAATTGTGAAACTCGTGTATTAAATAAATTCAATGCACACAGACTGAAGTAGTTTAAGTCTTTGGTTCTTTTAATTGTGATGATTTTGGCTCACATTTAACAAAAACCCACCAATTCACTATCTCAAAAAATTAGAATATGGTGACAAGCCAATCAGCTAATCAACTCAAAACACCTGCAAAGGTTTCCTGAGCCTTCAAAATGGTCTCTCAGTTTGGTTCACTAGGCTACACAATCATGGGGAAGACTGCTGAACTGACAGTTGTCCAGACGACAATCATTGACACCCTTCACAAGGAGGGTAAGCCACAAACATTCATTGCCAAAGAAGCTGGCTGTTCACAGAGTGCTGTATCCAAGCATGTTAACAGAAAGTTGAGTGGAAGGAAAAAGTGTGGAAGAAAAAGATGCACAACCAACCGAGAGAACCGCAGCCTTATGAGGATTGTCAAGCAAAATCGATTCAAGAATTTGGGTGAACTTCACAAGGAATGGACTGAGGCTGGGGTCAAGGCATCAAGAGCCACCACACACAGACATGTCAAGGAATTTGGCTACAGTTGTCGTATTCCTCTTGTTAAGCCACTCCTGAACCACAGACAACGTCAGAGGCGTCTTACCTGGGCTAAGGAGAAGAAGAACTGGACTGTTGCCCAGTGGTCCAAAGTCCTCTTTTCAGATGAGAGCAAGTTTTGTATTTCATTTGGAAACCAAGGTCCTAGAGTCTGGAGGAAGGGTGGAGAAGCTCATAGCCCAAGTTGCATGAAGTCCAGTGTTAAGTTTCCACAGTCTGTGATGATTTGGGGTGCAATGTCATCTGCTGGTGTTGGTCCATTGTGTTTTTTGAAAACCAAAGTCACTGCACCCGTTTACCAAGAAATTTTGGAGCACTTCATGCTTCCTTCTGCTGACCAGCTTTTGAAAGATGCTGATTTCATTTTCCAGCAGGATTTGGCACCTGCCCACACTGCCAAAAGCACCAAAAGTTGTTTAAATGACCATGGTGTTGGTGTGCTTGACTGGCCAGCAAACTCACCAGACCTGAACCCCATAGAGAATCTATGGGGTATTGTCAAGAGGAAAATGAGAAACAAGAGACCAAAAAATGCAGATGAGCTGAAGGCCACTGTCAAAGAAACCTGGGCTTCCATACCACCTCGGCAGTGCCACAAACTGATCACCTCCATGCCACGCCGAATTGAGGCAGTAATTAAAGCAAAAGGAGCCCCTACCAAGTATTGAGTACATATACAGTAAATGAACATACTTTCCAGAAGGCCAACAATTCACTAAAAATGTTTTTTTTTATTGGTCTTATGATGTATTCTAATTTTTTGAGATAGTGAATTGGTGGGTTTTTGTTAAATGTGAGCCAAAATCATCACAATTAAAAGAACCAAAGACTTAAACTACTTCAGTCTGTGTGCATTGAATTTATTTAATACATGAGTTTCACAATTTGAGTTGAATTACTGAAATAAATGAACTTTTCCACGACATTCTAATTTATTGAGATGCACCTGTATATATATATATATATATATATATATATATATATATATATATATATATATATATATATATATATTCTTTTCCTGTCAAAATGCATTTATTTCCTTCTTATGAAAGAAAACAAAAAAATACGTAACAATTTAATGCCTTTCAAAATTTTCCAAACAAAGCCTGACAATATAAAGATAGAAATGCACTAAAATAGCACCAATTCAAGTAACATTAAATATTTCCCAAAGTCTAAGTGGGAGGTTGATTTATTGAAAGACTAGTCCACATAGGTTGAGAAGGCCTATTCCTTGCAATAGGCATTACATCTCTTAAACCCTCATCCTCCACAATATTATTAGTGGCTATCCACTTTGCTACAGCAATTGTGAAGCGGCATTTACATGATTCACGCCACTTTGAACTCCACATTAAAAGCACTTTTACAGAACACTCGTTTTGCTTTTAGCACTGGCACTGCGTGCGCATGACGACGCCGGGGTAATGCTGATGCTTCACTCCTTTCATTAATTACGATTATTGGACCACAGAAAGTAGGTTGATATTGCATGAAATTATTTTACTGGTAAATTATATCCCTGCATATGCAGCCTTATGAGCACAAAAAGTCGTTTCAATTTCTTTGAGATAAAACTAGCCATCTTCAACTTGTTTAAGTATCGGCCTGACTGTAAATCAATTATAAAAGCAAAAGCTCATAGAATTTCTCAGAGACGCTGTGACAGTGCTTGCTTTTCAGTAATAAAACACCTAAAGGCTTTTCTCAGAGACTGAATTATGAAACTGTCCTAAACACAGATTCACTCTCACTCTTATCTTGATCCGGGACCTTCAGACTGATCATAAAGACATGCATAACGTCATTTTTCTGAACTCTTTCATAGACTGTCTGTAGTTTAAGAGATTGTTGCATGATGATGTCACTGGTAGGGCTGTTTCTAGTCAGGAGGAGAACTAACATGAGATACTTGCATAAACTGACAGTTCTGCCTGAAGCAGACACACCTGTTCTTCTGCAAAACAACTCCGTCTTTCATAATCGTAATGTTGCCAAACCAACGGACGCCCTGTTGAATGAAAGAGCACTGTATCGTATCGTAATACCTATACAATGTTGCATAATCTAACTGTGGCATTTACATCTTTAGCTGTGCTACAAAGACAAATACCTTAATGATATCAATCTCAAATCTCATTCACACTCACACATATATTCAAATATGACGCATCACAATACGGTCTGTTCCTGACACAAATCTATCATATGACTTCTAAAGACTTTGAATAAAGCCTGCATGTTGTAAGTACTACTGTTATGATGCATATGTGGTGATCTAGGGCTGGGTGTTGATACGGATTTCCTGATTCAATTCGATTCCGATTCGCAAGCTTTCGATTCGATTACGATTACGATTCAATATGGATTCTTATGGGTTTATTTCAGTTATAATGTCCCTTTTGCTTACATATAAAATAAATTATCTCCCAGCTAATGCTGTTAATTATACAGGGGACCTTTTAACTAGATACATTAGGAAAATATTAATTTTACTAATTATATTTTATTACTTTTCATCATTTTGGCTTTTTAAAAATGAACAAATCCATGCACTCAATCAATAAAATTGAATAATTTGTACTATTTACAAGTATTTACATTGATTTGCTGAACCCGTGCTAAAACCGGTTCTGTCGCTTTAACAAAAAATTTCTGTAAACAGCGCCTTTAAATGAGCGCATATTAATGAGAGGACTCAAATGGCTTTACCTCATCTGTGCTATGCGTGAACAGAATTAAATGTTTTTTTTGTAGTTGTTTTTAATCGACAACTGACTGTAAAGAACAGAAAGGGTATTAAAAGAGACAGTATTCAATGATAATTGGGTTGAGTGGATCTCGTCTTGGACACACATTACACGGAGTGACTTTTACTCTCAACACGCTGTGAAAGGATCTCGCGGCTAAACTACACAATTACTGGTGAGTGAAATGTAAACATTCACCAGCCAGTTGCCAAATAAATTCACTTTAGCCACATAGCGTGAAATTTGGTTGCAAATGCGAGTGATTTCCTCTCATTGTAGTAGATAGTTGCGCATTGAGTGAAAGATCGATCTTGGGATTTAAGAATCAATATCGAGAACAGTATTTTTACCCACCCCTACTATAATCGCTCAATGCTTTAACTGTATGAAAAACAGCAGCGTGTACATTTTGAGTCAGCTATTCCTTTAAGAGAAACCAACTTACATCGCTGTAATTCTCCCGGATAACTTTGTAGAGTGCAGGAACTAGAAAGTCCTTCTCCTTCAGAGACACGGCATAGCTGGAGACGGCCGTCTCTGGAAGAGTCTATCACACACACATGGGTCAGCGTTCAGGAAATAACTCGAGCTAGATCTCAGAGAAGGAATAAAACTGAAAAAAGGAGATAATTTACCTTAAACTCAGACAGCCATTCCTCCACTACGCCTTGATCCATGGCCAACATGTTCCTTCATCTGAGGAGATTTCAACCTGAAACAGATACACAAACACACCTTAAACTCACTCAAAATACACCATATGAATCTTAATTGACCAATTAACATGAAATCGTGCTATACTGTTGATATAGTGATGGGTTATTGGGCGATGTTAGGCCCCCTTCAAAGAGGTGAAATCGTGTGAGGGATTTTTCTTACTCTTCTGAAATAAATACGTTTGCTATACAATGTAAACATACTCTTTCAGAATGCAAAGCTCCATAACAGAAATCCTTTACAAATAGAAGTCTTAAAGGTCCAGTAGCAAAAACAGTCTAAGGATCAAAGAGAGGCGGGAAAACGTATATGAAAAATGAAATTATTGTTTACGTTTCCAGAAACTTTCACTAACATTACATGTGGACTTCATGGGGAAAAATTTAAAGGCTAAATGTGGCGCATGGCCCCTTTAATACAAATCTTGGTTAAACACAGCGACTCACCAGAAACTATTTAGCAGAGGCGGGCCACTTCTATTAAAATGAATGGGAGAAAATGGAGCTCTAGTGCCCAATGGATTATAGGTATGTGACGAGGAGGAGGTGACAATTGGGCTAATCAGCTGAGGAGAGGGATAAATGCAGTGGGATGTGGCAGTTCGAGTGAGAGAGCGCCACATGCAGCTGCCATGTGTGCGTTTATGTTTTTGTTTTATTAAATATTACTTTGAATGTTCAGTCGGTTCCCGCCACCTCCTTTTCCCATTTGAACCTCGTTACATTGGTGACGAAACCCGGGAAGGAGGAGGGATGTGCTGTCGTGGAGTCCTCGCCACTGCCATCCACCCAAAGGAGCAGCCGCGGCCATCTGCCGGAGGACGGAGTCGCCGCTGCCGGCCACCTGGACGCGGAGGAACGGCCGCCTCCACGAGGGGAGGAGGGGTTCGCTGCCGGCCACCTGGAGCGGTGGAGCCACTGCCAGGGGCGGAGGAGTTCCCTACCAGCCGCCAAAACACGGAGGGGCGTTCCATCCGCCAGGGGTCGGAGGAGTGATCGAGGACCAGGCGACGGCATGTCTGGGAACCGGCGAGCAAGTTTTTTTCTCTCTCTCACTGTCACTCCACCTTGCCCTTTCCCTCTCCTCTTTTTTTTTGTTTTCTTTCCTACCCTCGTCCCCCTCCCCAGCCCTAGAAAGGTGGGGAAAAGCCTGCCGGCAGGCATGGCCAGAAGCTCTCTCTCTCCCGAACTGCCACATCCCGCTGCACTTATCCCTCTCCTCGGCTGATTAGCCAAATTGGCCCTCCTCCTCGTCACTAGGTAAAAGAGCCAATCACCTTTTAGATACAGACATCACCTGTCAATCATCTCGAGAACACACGTGCACGTAAGCTATACAAGTCGGGAAAATTGCTTTTTTTTTTTTTGGTAATCTGAGGTAAAGAAGCACAAATTATGATACCATTGTTGTCAGATTTTACTGCTGATTTGAAATATGTTCAATCATAATCGTGACCAACCATTTTGGAGATTTCTGTCTTTTCCCATGACACGTACATGTCTTCCTTAACACATATTCGAGGTTCAGAATTAGACATATGAAAATTGGTAGATTTGCACATCCCTATTATTATTAGGGGTTTGGTCATATCATTAATGTGAAGTACGAGCAATAATAATAGTGATGACTGCCTTAGCAAACATCATTTATTAATCAATTTTCCAAGGATGTCCCCAAAGGGAGGTTTTGTCAGACTTGGCTAACTTCTGGAGACAACTTTGCCCCAAAGCAAGTACAAAAAACACCCACACACACACACAGGTGAAAAAGCTTTTTATAAACCAAAGATATTTCACAGCGATGCATAACACATCTGCCTCTGCAGTAGGAGACATTCACTTTTCCAGCCAAAGATTCGGCCCCTCAGCATGCAGGAACGATCTTTATACAGATTTATATCTCAAACACCGTTACGAGCCAAAGAGATACACATACACCCCCTCCGCGGGTCTTTATGCCAATTTCTATTCACTCCAGTGATCTCTCTTTGGGTCATTCCACAAAACGGTTTATAAGTTTCTAACCACTACAATGTCTTACTGTGAACATTTCTCCACCTCTGTCTGACAGCCAGTTAAGTCTCAAAAGCCTCTTTAATTACCGCAGAATCAGGAGAGAGAGAGACGGGTAAATTTGTAAACACACTTGTTCATTCATGGCTTTATTGATTAGCCTGAATCACCCCCTTCCCCCTTTCATGGATTAACAAACTGTTGCGCTGTGTGTGTGTGTGTGTGTGTGTGTGTGTGTCTGTGATGCCTGATCCATAACGCGAGCTATTGGATTACCCATCGCAGTGCAAGGAACGGCTTTCTGTTTCAGGAAAGGGACTTTGCTCGTGTTTCATTCTATGGTGGCCGAAGCCGAATTGTGTGCTGTGATTATTTTAAACACTCAGCTTTGGAGGAAGGAGGATGCACAAAGATTGCATTGATAGGGGAAAAAAAGACTTGTACTAAATTGCTTTTGTTTAGAATGGCTGATTAATTATTAATCAAAAGCACTCATTTATCACATGACGACTCATTTGAGGAATTTTTATATGGACGTCCTTTGACCTGGTAGAAACAGAGGAAGGAACGATATCCGTAACCAAACTGATTGTAGAACAGTACTCCACCTCTCTCACAGTCAGTTTAATATAGACTAGAAGGCAGCAGATGGGTGTGGGTGTGTGTGTGTGTGTGTGTGTGTGCAGTCTTGTGCCAGATGTTCGGTAGAGAGAGCACAGGCCTTTAAAGGGAGAGAGAGAGAAATCTATTGAGATATATAAATAGATAAAGATTGAGAGGAACTTCACAATTCTGGTTCCTTTTAACGGTTTCATTAACAATTCTTTTAGTACTTTTGAGAAATAAATATTTGGAAGGTAGAGCTGTATGTTTTGCAGTGTAGAAAGAACCGGCTCATAAGAGTCATTAGTTCGTGAATCGGACTACATTGGTCACACTGTATGTTTCATGCTATAAATTCAAAAGAACCGGCCCATGAGATTCATTAGTTCGTGAATCAGACTACATTGGTCACGCTGTATGTTTCATGCTATAAATTCAAAAGAACCGGCCCATAAGATTCATTAGTTCGTGAATCAGACTACATTGGTCACGCTGTATGTTTCATGCTATAAATTCAAAAGAACCGGCTCATAAGAGTCATTAGTTCGTGAATCAGACTACATTGGTCAAGCTGTATGTTTTGCAATACAGATTCAAAAGAACCGGCTCATAAGAGTCATTAGTTCGTGAATCAGACTACATTGGTCACGCTGTATGTTTCATGCTATAAATTCAAAAGAACCAGCCCATAAGATTCATTTGTTCATGAATCGGACTACATTGGTCACGCTGTATGTTTCATGCTATAAATTCAAAAGAACCGGCTCATAAGAGTCATTAGTTCGCGAATCGGACTACATTGGTCAAGCTGTATCTTTTGCGCTGCAGATTCAAAAGAACCAGCTTATAAGAGTCATTCGTTCAGGAATCATACTGCATTTGTCATGCTGTATGTTTCGTGCTATAGATTCAAATGAACCGGCTCATGAGAGTCATTCGTTCGTGATTCGGACTACACTGGTCGCCCTGAATGTTTAGCGCTGCGAATTAAAATAAACCATCTCATAAGAGTCTTCTTTCAGGAATCAGACTACATTGGTCAAGCTGTACATTACACGCTTTAGATTTAAGAACCAGCTCAAAATTTAAGAACCGTTCTTTGTACGGAAACCACACTACACTGGTTGCGCTATGTTTTTCGATATAGTATATTTAAATTAAAAACGCAAAAAAAAAAAAAAAAAAACGAAAAATACTAAACCCAAATGGAGACGGCTGGATGGAAAGAGATAAGGATACAGAAATCTAATGATTCACATTCACTGATTTAAAGACACAATAAACTTATGTCATGTGGCAGCAATGTAGTAAAGTACTGCTTGAAATGCTCATCATTGCATAATGCATATCATTTCACATACTAAAAAAACTGCAGGCAGCACAGTTTATAGTGTGCAGTAAGCAGTACCGACATAATCCATTCCAAAAATAGACGTGGTCACCATAACCTGTTAAATTAGAGACCTCAATGAAAAACTCCCGTCTTCTGCAGAAAACAGGAAGCAGTAATCAACTCCAACCACAAGCCCTCACTGAGGGCGCAAGTATTAAAAAAATAGAAAATAAAAAAAGTTCAGGTAAAAACACAGGAAGTTCAAGTAGCAGTTGTTAATTTTTTTTTTTTTTTAAATGTATCGTCTATTAATATTTCAGTCTATTTTTTTTTTTTTTTTTTTACACAAAGCAATGGCTAGTATGGCTTCAAAAAACATGGAATATAATCCTCCAGTCTTATGGAGTAATTTAATGATGCATTTTGTCCTTTAAGTAGCTCCACAGCCACTGGTTACCATTCGCTTTCATTGTATGAAGAATAGCAGCCAGGACATTCTGCTGAGCACCTGACTTTGTGTTGCACTGAAGTAACAAACAAAAAACTTAAACAGATTGATTGTTGGGTCCAGCTTGGACCAGAAAGATGCAGATAAACTCAATGCATGCTTGAGCACTTGCACATCACAAAAGACTGACCAAAAATAGTCTCTGCCAAGGAAAAAAGCCCAGAACCTAGTGACACCAGAGATGTTGATGGAACACATTATAGAATGTGTCAAGGAAGGATTTAGTGACTCAGACGTGAACTCCAAACCAGAATACAAGAGAACACTGCAGTATACAGTAAATGCAGTATGCAGAATGCCATTTAAGGACAACGAAAGAGAGAGAGCAATAAGACAATTATATGAGCACTAAACATCTCCTCAGAGTTAAGCGCTCTGATTACTCTATAATGGAAAACTGATTTCCAGTGACAACCGTCGCCGTTTGCCCTCTGATTGGCTCGTTAAAGGTAACGAGGCTTTTAGACCCAACAGAAAGCACGTCATTAGAACTCAATTCTGACACTTCGCAGCTTCAACTGTTCAAATTACCTCACAGACTGGCACAGACGATGATTAAAGCCCACACTGAGGTAAATATGGCATCCCCGCTGCCACTCGCTAAGAGCTGAGGGCGAAATACGGGGTGCTGAGACAGTAATGAGGGACTTCTGTGCTCCCCGCTGTTTGAGTTCATTGAGTTAAACCCGCAGCCGACACCATGGTTATGCTGGAGACAAAAACTTTGACAGCAACAAACTGTCGTCATAGTAAAGAATGAAAAAGACGTTAAAGTCAACGTAAAACAGCGTTCGCACTCCATTTGATTTCGGTATCGTGACATGTTTGAGTAAAACAGAATATTCAATGAGAAAAACGCCATATTAGAACAGTGAAAAAAGGGATTTGGCGAATCTGCTGACAAAATAGAGTTAACACAGACACCACACACATCACACACACACACCTGTTTAGCATCATATTCATTACCATAAATTTGCTGATATTACTAACAGTAGACCACTTATTACTATTGTTATACCTTGATATATTCCAGTTGCGCAGATTTTACTCCGATCAAACACAAAATTCATTCAATTTCACAGTTGTGCTGTATTTTGCATTAAAGCAAGTGAATGAATGCAACACATTTTGGGTTATTTCAGGTCTGCAAACTTTTCTCAGAGACTAACGAAAATTTGTTGTACGCGCGAATAGTTTTGATGTGAATTTTCT
The DNA here is from genome assembly GCF_019703515.2 of Myxocyprinus asiaticus. Taxonomy (NCBI): domain Eukaryota; kingdom Metazoa; phylum Chordata; class Actinopteri; order Cypriniformes; family Catostomidae; genus Myxocyprinus; species Myxocyprinus asiaticus. Next base: position 3,571,977 of record NC_059373.1, on the reverse strand, counting down.
TGCCGATTCACATTATTTTGTCAATTATTTTGGTATTATAGTCCTTAAATCACCAAACACCAGTGAAACCACATAACACTGAGATACTATCAGAAACTCATGATGCGTCTATCAAACAGACATGACTGGCATGTATGAAGGCCACAGTGCAAAACAGGTGCAGCATTTGTTTCAAAATTCAATCAGATTTTAAAACATCCATCACCTGCTGGCCACGAAACTGATTTTGTAGATAATATGTGGTTCCTTCATCCATTTCAGTGATAAAAGAAGAGAAAACATCAAACAACTGCACCCTTAAAATCTAATCAAAGCAGGATCAAATAGACCAATAAGACACGAAAACACCATGTTGTGATGTTTATGGCCAGTGATTTAAAAGTTAGTTTAATGGCCCATCTGCCATTGGTCAGCCAAATAGATAGTCTTGCCCCAAACCCAAACCCACACCATTGGTTCAGCCACTTGAGTCTGGGATACGAGAAAGTTTATTACATCGCAAAAATTAAACCCTTCAGCTTCAAATCAAAGAAATGCAAAGCATAAAACAGCATCCTCATGATGACATCAGGAAAAATGAAGTATCCGGCCTACAAGCTGTTCAAGCTTCACTTAACCAACCAAAAGGTTTCACAAACAAAAGAAGGAACCATGACATGGGATGGGCACAAGAACATTATTCTCTCATATATTCGCAGAGTCAGTTTCTTTCGAATCAGATGAGCAGGTCTCGCCATCATTTAAAGGAATAACTCACTTTTAAAAAATGAAAAGTCTGTTATAAATTCATTTCCCTCATGTCACTCATATCTGAGAAACATAAAAGGAGATATTAACAGCTGAATGTCCAAGCTGCTCCTTTCCATAAAATAAAAGTGAATGGTGACCACACTAGTCAACCACTGCTTTGTTATACTCTTCAGTACAAAAAGATGAGGTCTGTCCAGCCTGATCTCACAGTGAAATCGGAAAGAGTTGATTGACTTTTCTTTCGTCAAAATCGGTACACGTTGACCGAAATTTCGAAACACTGCCCCCAGTGGCCAAAGCAGTAAGTGTTGTAGGGCATAAGGGAACGTGTGAGCTCCATTTATGTCCAGGAGAGGTCGCTAAAAGCTAGTAGTGAAGCAAGTTGTTTTCAGCTTTACAGGACGTTATACAATGAAGAGAAAAGCATACATTTATAGATTCTATCCCCCATCCCAAACACAAACCTTACCTTAACCATTAGTGGAGTAAAAAAGTAATGTTAGATGGAAAAATGAAACCTCCAAATCATGCTCGTCAGACGTGGTTACTGTCTGGCTTTGAACCCTAGTCTCCCACGCAGCTGGTGCAACGTGCTGCCAATCATGCCTGGTGGAAAGGTAAATTGAAACCACTGCAAACATGTCTGATAAGAATGCTGCAAGTCAGCGCGTCGGCATAAAGTCGCCGATCCTAGGGTACCAAAACATCATGCCGACTTCACGTGTGATCATGTTGGACTGTCAACGTGTCTAGAAAAACTGGGCTATACGCAGACAGTCTGCGCTTACTGTGCCAATGACGAAATTTGCGCCACGCGCATGGTGCGCGAAATCTTGCGACATGCAGAGAACATACTTTGGCCGTAAGAGAGATGCCAATCATTTCAATAATCTTGTGAATATCAATGTGTTCAAGTCTGCCTTCATGGTACTTTAAGGTGATTTTTTACTTTTTCAAACTTGACATTTAAAAATACACCAATATTTATTGGCCAACTATTGACCAAATTTAAATCGTGGTCACTATGAACTGTTGCTATACGGAAAAAGCGCTAATTTAGTTGGTTTTAATTTAGTCATCGACATATCAGCCATAAGCGTGAAAACGCTGATATGAAAAAAATATTTTTGATTAATTATTATTTATTTATTTATATATAACTACACAAATTTATTGCATTGTATAAATGTTATAATAATTTATCTGTATGTAGGTGAAATCTGTATGTTTTTTTGAAATATAAAAAAAAAAAAAGACAAAGCAAGAGAAAAATTCATTTTTGAGGAGGAAATACACACATTTGTTGGACTCATTTTACTTTTTATTTGGAGCCAATTAAATGTTTCGTTCTTGAGTTATTTGGGAACATGTGCAACTGTTTGGCGGCCGTTTTGGAAGTTGCTCCAAAACTTCTCTGTTTTTGATGACCGCAAAAAATACTTTTTCTGGAATCAGATGAACAAACCATGCGAGGAATGATAAAAAAAAATTAAAATAAGATTCATAAATCAAATGCAACTTGATATTATTTATTTACTTTGTATCTAAAAGCAACACTTTGTCTTTGAGAAGATGGATTTCATGAGTATGTAGAGCTAGTGCAGGACATGCTCACAAAGATGAAGAGGTTTGCGTTCCCGCGGAACTCCCGCAGGACCCAATTAGATTTCTTGAGGTGTGGGATTAAATTTCCAATTGAAGGCGGAAGCGGACGGTACTTCCATGAGATGTGGACGGGAACGGGCGATCAGAGAATAGCCAGAAAAATCTGATATGGATCTCTTTTTTATTCTATTAATTAATAAATGCAAAAAAAAAAAAAACACCCCAAAAACTAGATTTTTTTTTTTTTTTTTTTTTATAACATAAAATAAATGTCCACACAGTTCGTGCATTAAATTATCCAATATTCAGAGCAGGCAGGTAGTCAATGGGGCTTTAGAAGAAAACAAGTCTCTAACTCACTCTTAACACAACAATATGCTTTAATTGACATAAGTGACATAAGACTGTATAATGGAGTGTTTTTACTCAGATCCAGTATGATCCTCTATAGTAAAATAGTAAAACTATAGTTTTAAAATATCAGCCAAATTTTATTATCGGACCGATAACTTTAAAACGCACATTTATCGGTCGATACCAATATGGCCGCCAATCAATTGGGCATACCTAGTTAGGACACTTATTTAAGATTTTTGGCAAATTAGGATGCTTCCGTAACGCTCTTTTCCTATCTGTAGTAAAGATATGATAATGCATTTAGAAAAAAGTTATTCTTTAATAGCTTTTGTCCTGAATGAGATACTAACTGAGGTTGCCATGGTTACCAAACAAATAGGATTCTAAAGTTAGAATCCTACAGTAATACGTCCTCTGATGTCCGTCTGATGCGCAAGATCGAGTGATCTGCTCTGACTGCGCCAGTGAAAATTAAAGTTTACAGAGGTTTAGTGCCATATTAATCTACTATATGTAATTCTGAATATCTATAATGCTATGCAATATCAAATGTCATGACTTGATTTCATCAGTATATTTCACTAGCATTTTAAGTAGACATTATTTAACTGGATAAGCATGCACTTGCATTAAATATGGATTTTTGAAAATAATATTTAGATGTAATCAGAGACAATGTTATTTTAGAAAAATACAGCTTTAATTTAAAATATTTAAAATGGATGTAATCAGTGACAGTGTGTAAGAGAGACAGAGACAATCTAACAATATTTCATATTTTCTGCAAAGCTATACTTATTAGCTAATATTTCCATGAGGTGTGTATTTTAAAAGCATAGTGGGCTTATTAAGAACACATGTGGGCTTAAATCAGGAGTCGGCAACCATTGACATGGAGTGCCATTTTTTGTTTTCCTGGTCAAAATGGTGTGCAAGCCATTTGTGCATCAGAAGCCGATCAACTATTTAGCCCTTTTCAGTGAATCGCAAATGCAAAATCCTAAAACTTTATTTCCAGGTTTAATTAATATTTTGAATAGACTTTATGTTTTCTCTTTTAATCGTTTAATGTAATTTTGAGTGTGACCATGGTTTAAGGAGGGTGTACCTCCTTACACGTGTTGTTCTGAAAGCAAAAAGAAACAAATGAAACACGAAATATAGGCTGTCATCTGCGCAGCCTGACCGAACAAAACGGGCGCGTTTACTCGCGTGATTAACCGAAAGTGAAGCACTGCCGGCTCATAATGCGCGAATGGCTTGACGCGCTGCACGAGTCTGTTGGGTATACTACAGTCTTGTCACATTTTAACTTTTTGTTTAGCCTCCCATTCAGCTCATGAAAACACGCTGCGTGATCATGAAGGATTACATCAAGATGTAGATTGGAAGGCAGGTGCGAAATTTATATCAATAAAATAGTCTACTCCTCTCTTGCCATTGCTAGCGTGCCAGTGATTACCCCTCCGCATGCCAAAGCTGGCACGCGTGCCATAGGTTGCCGACCCCTGGCTTAAATGGTACAAATGTTCCATATACTGTACTCCAGACTTTTCATATTTGCAATTAAATGAATTAACTTAATTTTGTCAGTTTATGATAAAACATGAGTGTTATGTGAGAGATTAGTCTTTGATTTAATACTCACTTTATTGCAAGGCTGTTAACATTTCAATATGAAAACATGTCAAACTTAGATTTGGGTGGGCTTAATTTGGTCATTTCCCTTGATTTAACGAAATAGCTAAATAAATGAAATCCGAAAAAGTAAAGCATGTTGACTATGCAGAATACAAATTTGTAATGTTTTATCATAATATGTAAAATGTGAGCTTTTTTGTTTAAAACCAGGGACTGAAAATGTTTCAAGGAACAAAAACCTGAAAATGAACAAAATTTTTTGCAGAACGTAACCAAAAACGGGAACATAGTCCCTTTCAATTGTTTCCGGAGTGAAAACATTATTTTTAAATGTTGGTAACTGTTTAATTTATTTCGAAAATGTTACATGAAACCAAAGTCTTTCATAGTACTTACAAGGTTTATCATAGTACATTTTTGGAGTTACACCACTTCCTGTTCCCCAAAAAATTAGGCTTCTTTCTTTTTAGTTGAACATGACAAACATGTGCGTTTGATTCATTTTGTTATTATTTCTATGCGGATCATTTCTCCACATGGGTAAATATACTAAACATACTGAACATACAGTACTGATGTTTATTTAGCTATTTATTGTATTTTTATTTATTCTTTATTTTCTCATTGTTCATTTCTAGAATTTGTTGACAATGTATAATAATAAATGTAAAATATTCTTTGATAAAAATATTTAAGTACCTTTGCATAGTCATATCGGTGAAATATCCACATATAAAAGGTCTGTTTTCATTCCAGCTCAAAAATTTACTATATCGGTCACAATATCGGTAATCGGTGAATTTTCCCCTCTCTAAAAATCGGTATCGGTCTCAAAACTCCCATATCGGTCGGGCTCTACTAACCATTCTTTAATTTCATTCTAAATGGTTACCAAAAAGTAACGCCTGAACCGAAATGAAAAAATACAGTTTCTGCTCAGAACGAACCGGAATGAAAAACATTGCCTTTTTTGTCCCTGTTTTGAACTGCAAAAACAGAAGGGCAAAATAAAATGTTCCCACATCAATCGTCATGTTAACATGTATTCTTATGTTTATGTTTTTATCTTTTATTTTTCTTGAATCATGACTCTTTTCAAATTTTGGCCTGTCATCTGTTGAAGATTCAATCCGTTTTCAATGGAAATTATTTATTGTCAGAACAGTAAAATAGCTTTTCTACTTCTTTGTACATTTTTGTAAAGCATAGTTCCTAAGCAAAACAGTGATCTGACGACAAAATAAGTTAAGTTGCAAAACTGCTGCCTTTATAGTTCTCAGTATCATATCGGCCAAAAAATGTCATACCGACGCATCTCTAATGTTCCCCTTTCCTCATGTCCTTCCAAATGGAACATGGCTTTGGAATTATATGAGGGCTAGTAAATAAATGACAGAATTTGTGAACTATTCATTTAAGCCCTACCAAGAAGCACAGCGTTTCACACAAAGAAACCCCACGAAGATTTGCTCATTTGAGAAGATTAAGAACTTCTCGATTAGCTTGAGGTCCCCACACCCACAACGGAGACAACTCAAACATACCAGCTCAAGTTATCACTGTTTAGTGTATGTGCGACTCACTTGACCACACATACTCTGACTGGAAACGTTAAAACACACACACAGCTTCAAAGCCACATACTCATTCTGATAGATTATTCCTGTTGTATTTTCAGTGTACTTACTTTATTTTCAAACCCCTCAAGTTCAAATGACAGAGCAATATCCCAGTACAGCCACAGACAAACTCCTCTCATTGCAGAAGCTTTTCTTCATTTCCTGTTTCAAACCCTCTAAGCCTCGCCCACCTACGCAGGCCTGGGCGGCACTCACATGACTCAAGGGAGTCTGAGAGCCAATCAGAGCACAGGGAGGCTGTTTTTGGAGGGGTGTGACAGAAATCTGCCCCATCTGCTTCAACCAGTGCTGCCAGAAGCATGCCACTGACACAGTTATGCCAAACACACACACAAAACTCCACAACCACAGGGTTTTCAAAAGAGGAAAACAAGCAGGGAATTAACAGGATGTGACACGATTCTTGCTCAAAAGGCCCCCTGAGAGGAACGTGACCAAAAATGACCCAACAGCACAGAAATCCCCCTAAGACAACCCTGAACAGTGCCGTCATGCAGGGGACGCCAGTGGCAGTTCTGGCTCACTTAGTGCCCTCAGCAAGATGAGACATAACCAGAGGAAAAAACAACATTTAAAAACATAGCAGTTCCTTATTTAAGAGTAAGGAGTGATGATAGTTCAAAGGTAGAGTTTTTGTTTAGAGCATGGTCGCATATGCTCCCGAAATTTAATCTGTGTGACCTCAAAATATATTTGGGAGCATTTGTGCAAGTGCAAATAATTGTTGTGGTGCGACCTGTTTTCATTTCTCTACAAAACGTTCGCTAATTACTGCACTATGTGCCTGCTGTGAGCTGATACACTGACCTGTCCACCGTTCTATTCAACGTTACATAACCAATTAAACTTCATCTTTACATTCTTTAATGCAGATTTTAGATTGGTTAATATTAGCCGTCAAACACTCCCTTTGTCACGTGACGGAGCTAAATAGTGCATGAAATGTAAAGAGCTGAAGAGAGAAGATGAAAAGAACACGGAGCAATTTCTTTTGTAAGCCGCCTAAAGTTACAGATAAATGTAACTCCTGGAGTTGGTGATGGCGATCATGTGGTGAATGTGGATCCACCAGCGGAAAAAAAGGCTTGGCAGTTTTCGGAGAGAGCGGCTGAAAGACTTTGAGTGGCTCCGCTATGAAAATGGCTTAATGCACTGCATTCACTGTAAAGCCTATGGGACAGAGGTCGCAGGTAACACTGCGTTCGCCACTGAATCCACACATTTTAAGCGCAAGAGCTTGATTAAACACGGGGAGCGCGCCAAGCACAAGAAATGCCGGGACAAGTGTGTGGCAAAGGATTCAGGATCAAGTTCGATTGTTGAAGCTTTTAATCGTCCGGCAGCATCCTGACGTTCCGTTCAATTGGCAGAGCTGAACATTAAATTTAACACCGCCTACACTATCGCCAAAGAAGAGTTCGCCTTCACTAAATTTAAACCCATGTTGCAGCTCATGAAAATGAACGGCACTGAGATCAACATGATGTACGTAAATGACAAGTCATGTGCCAACATCATCGGCGTGATAGCAGATACCATCTGCGAGAACACCGCAGTTAAAGTATCGTCAGCTCAGTACATCTCATTCATCATTGATGGAGACGCCGACCTGTCTGTCAAGGAGTGTGTGATAGTGTATGTCCGCATCCTGCTTGATGGACAGCCCACAAACTAGTGATGGGAAGATCGGATCATTTTACAGACTTGAATCTTTGAGTCTCGTCCAGCAAAATGAACGAATCTTTTTTCCAAGTCATTTAGTTCATGTCGTTCATTTGAGCAGAATTAAATCAATATGTTACATTTTCAATAGCCAAATCCCCCCAACACGTCTACTTACGCAAACTTTGATTATAGTCCCAATAAGGAAACATTTATAATGCAGCCAAGGACAAATTATGAGAAACAAATGATTAGTTAACTCTGGATTGAATCTTCTTGTTCAAGTCGTTCGTTTCTCTGTCACGTGACAAAAGAACGAGCGACTCGGACCAAAAGAGTTGAAAGGTGAACTAATCATTTCTGTTTCCTTCGTTCGTTTGCGGTTTTCACGTAACAAATGAACGAAGGTTGCGCAATGCACATGCGAAGTCAACACAAAATGAACGAATCACTCTCCGAGACTACTTGTTCTTCTGAGTAACATAAAAGATTCGTTCAAAATGAACGAATCGTTCATGAACGACCCATCACTACCACAAACATCCTCGTCGGACATGTTGAGGTGGAACACGTCAATGCTGATGGTGAGGATGTTTTTTTTAAAAAAATATATAGCCTATTTAGTATTATATAAATTGTAGTTGTGGTGCTCCTTAGTTTTCGGTGGGTGCTCCTAAATTTTTGCTGGTGCTCCTAACTTTTTGATGTTGGGAGCATCAGTCCTACCAAGGAAAAAAGTTCATTTCAAGCCCTGTAGAGTGACATATGTCCTGCTCCAAATCCATAAGACTTTCTTCTGTGGAAGATGATGATGTTAGGTAGCCTCAGTCACCATTCACTTTCATTTCATGGGGTAAAAAAAGATGCAATAAAAGTGAAAATCTCCTTTTGTGTTCCACAGAAAAAAGAAAGTCATACTCGTTGGGCTGTCACGATTCTGAAATTTGACTGACAATTAATTGTCAAATAAATAACTTCGATTATGAAAATTTATTTTCTCTTTTAGGGCTTCACGATTAATTGTCATTGTCATTTTTCTTAAGATGCATGTGTGCTTTATACACCTTAAGAAGTCATTTTTACATATTTAACTTCAAATATATAAATCAAATAATAAAATAGGGAAAACTGATTTCATTTTAAGGCTTTAAAAAAAACTTATTGAAAACATAATTTTTTATGTCATTCATATCAAACTACTTTAAATATATCTCTCTTTTTGGACAACTTTAGTGTTGGTCAATTTTGCATTTACACTGTAGCTTTTGGAACTCAAAGTTTTTTGTAAAAATTTATAATTATATTATTTATTATATTTATATTACATTATGCAATAATATGTCTGTCCTAATTTCTTCACTTTCTCTCTTATTTTAATGCTCTGATTAAACCCACAAGCCCTTATTTGTCATGAAGCCAAACCTCTGAAATTTAATTTCATCATTATATCACTCCATCCTCGTCTGTGTCATTGCGTGTCATTAACACTACATGTATGAACCTGATATGACTAGGAACATTTTCCATCACACGATCGTTAAATTAAAGTGAAACCGTAGCGCTTTGCGTTCAAGTTTATATTTGCTAGTTTATATTTTTGCAGGAGTTTGGCGCAAGCCTCCACTTCACGTGCTCTTCCGGACAGGAGCTGGTCTGGTTTACATCCACGGTGTGTCACAGTGACGCTTGGAGCAAAACTTAATGACACATAAATGCGCCATTCATGGCATTTATACTGTATATTAACATAAAATTCCCTTATTTGGCCATTAAAATGTGATTGTTTAAAGTGCACAATATTCAAATAACCGGTTAGATCAAATACCCGCCATCAGACGATTATTTAATAAATCGCGACAGGCCTACATACTGGTTTGAAACAACATGAGTAAATGATGAAAATGTATTTGGGTGAACTACACCTTTTGAAATGAAAACATAATTTTCAATATGAATACCTCACCAAGATGGACATTTTCACAGAATTTCAAAGTACAGTTGAAGTCAGAAGTTTACATACACTAAGGTTGAAGTCATTAAAACTCATTTTTTTAACCACTCCACAGATTTGTGGACCTCCACAAGTCCAGTTCATCCTTGGGAGCAATTTCCAAATGCCTGTAGGTACCACGTTCATCTGTACAAACAATAGTACGCAAGTATAAACACTATGGGACCACACAGCCATCATACTGCTCAGGAAGGAGACGCATTCTGTCTCCTAACGATGAACGTAGTTTGGTGCGAAAAGTGCAAATCAATCCCAGAACAACAGCAAAGGATCTTGTGAAGTTGCTGGAGGAAACAGGTACACAAGTATCTATATCCACAGTAAAACGAGTCCTATATCGACATAACCTGAAAGGCTGCTCAGCAAGGAAGAAGCCAATGCTTCAAAGCCACCATAAAAAAGCCAGACTACAGTTTGCAAGTGCACATGGGGACAAAGATCTTACATTTTGGAGAAATTTCCTCTGGTCTGACAAAACACAAATTGAACTGTTTGGCCATAATGACCATCATTATGTTTGGAGGAAAAAGGGTGAGGCTTGCAAGCCGAAGAACACCATCCCAAACGTGAAGCACGGGGGTGGCAGCATCATGTTGTGGGGGTGCTTTGCTGCAGGAGGGACTGGTGCACTTCACAAAATAGATGGCATCATGAGGAAGGAAAATTATGTGGATATATTGAAGCAAAATCTCAAGACATCAGCCAGGAAGTTAAAGCTCAGTCGAATATGGGTCTTCCAAATGGATAATGACCCCAAGTATACCTCCAAAGTTATGGCAGAATGGCTTAAGGACAACAAAGAATTGAGTTTAAATGTATTTGGCTAAGGTGTATGTAAACTTCTGACTTCAACTGTATATTTTACCGTTTAGGCATATAATCTGCAAGCACTCAGAGCATGTGATCTACTTCATAAGCATCCTGGCATAGTGTACAAGATTTGGTGATTATAAGAATCAAGATCTTTTAAACACACAACACACATTTCTCCTGTTTTGGAAGTTGCGTTCAAAATCCACTTGGCTCAAGTTTGAATGAACATGATGCTTCAGGCCCTCAGGCCACCGCTTCAATAAATCCACCGACCTGAGTGGGTGCTTAAGACATCAGAAGAGTCCATTAAAACACTTTCACCACTACACATAGCTGAATAATGGCAGGAAAGCCTCTGAAACAGCTTTTATCAGCAGGTCATGACTGCACAGGAGTATCCTGGACTTTAGCTTCAGGGGTTGATGGATAATAGTAGAACGAGAGAGAAATAAAAAAAAAAAAAAAAAATAAATTAAAAAAAAAAAGAGCACTGAATGTTAAGTTCATGTGAAAGAATTGGGGTTAATATACTCAAGGGACAGAATGGTTTAGAGTTTAGTGAAGCTACAGTTTGATCAACGTTTAATGTGCGTTAATATTTGTGTATTAACATAATGTGCATTAAGACCCCATGCAATGGTTAAATGAGTGACATTCTTTCCTTTGTTGACGTATTTCCTATTGAAACAGAAAGTTGGGGCATGACATATTGAAGGGCTTGTCCTCTTTTTTTTTTTTTTTTGTAACAAGCCAACAGCCTTTAGTTTACACCACAAACATAAACATGATGACTTCCTGCTACTGCTAGTACTTAACAGGTTCTATTAAGGCCAAAGTATACTATGGTTTTCCGCGTGCCGCTACGTCTTTCACACAGCATGCGTATCGCAAATGTATTCATCGTCACAGTACGCGCAGAATATCCGCGTGCAGTCCAGTATTTCTAGACATGCGGACAGTCTGCGTATTTGTGCATTGTCTGCACCTATGTCTGGAGTTGACTATACTAAAGAGAATAACAAAGCAGTCGTAGCGCATATGCGTCAGCAATGTCCGTATGTGCTTGCGATTAAAGAGTATACTTCGAAAGGCTGAGCGCTCGACCATGTGCGAGACGTAATGGCATGCAAAAAAACAGAATATACCCAGAATTAGTGTCGATATTAGCCTTTCACCGATATATCGGTATCGCCGTATATTTTACCGATATGCGCTGATATGAAAACTTTTTTCAGAACATATAATGCAAAAAAACAATGCTTTAGAATTGGTGTCATAGCGTAGTTTGTCCAGCAGAGCGCGCTCCGACTCTGTTTACAGAGCTGACTCTGAACTGACGGTGGCTCTGCAGACAGGGCGGAGTTAAACGGTGCAGATTTGAGCAGTCTCCTCTCATACTGATGTTTATTTAGCTATTTATTGCATTTTTATTTATTCTTTATTTTGATGGTCAGCATTTGACTGATACTAAACATACAGTACTGATGTTTATTTAGCTATTTATTTTATTTTTATTCTTTATTTAAATGGTCAGCCACTGACTGATACTAAACAGTACTGATGTTTTAGCTATTTATTGTATTTTTATTTATTCTTTATTTAAATGGTCAGCCACTGATTGATACTAAACATACAGCACTGATTTTTATTTTATTTATTCTTTATTTAAATGGTCAGCAATTGACTTATACTAACAGTACTTATGTCTATTAAGCTATTTATTGTATTTTTATTTATTCTTTATTTTCTCAGTGTTCATTTCTAGAATTTGTTGACAATGTATAATAATAATGTAAAATATTCTTTGATAAAACATATTTAAGAAAGCAGCCTTCTGAGTATCTTTGCAGTCATATCGGTGCAAAATCGGTGAAAAATCCACATTCCAGCTCAAAAATTAACTATATCGGTCACCATATCGATAATCGGTGAATTTTCCCGGTATCGGTCTCAAAAATGCCATATCGGTCGGGCTCTACCCAGAATATAACACTCTTATTCAAGAAAGCATTTGATTGTACAAATCGATTGAGTGCAATAGGAGTCATCAATATTTTTGGTCCATTCTTTTTCTCAATGGATACTACAGTGTAGGGCTGCAACAGATGATTATTTTGATAATGGACTAATCTAACGATTATTAGAACGATTATTTGACTATTCGGGCGATTATTGCAATGATTAATCATTAGCTCTTAATCGACTATTCAGCTTGTGACCAGACTTAAAATGATGTAAGCTCACTAACAATAAAAAGGATCAAATCATATTTTAAAAATACCTCTAAATGACATTCACCAAATTGAAGGAAAAAATACTTTTTATTAAGTTTAATTCAGTAAAAAAATCAATGCAAACAATTCTATTATTATCAAGTGTTTTTTTCTTGTTTTCCATTTAAAACTGTCTAAAAATCCTTAAAACAAGATACATTTACTTGAAGCAATATAGAAGATATTAAAAATTGCTTTAAGAGAACGTATCTTAAGTGTATTTTGTATATAAGTGTATTATTTAACTTGTTTATACTTGTCAGTGCAGAAGTGTCAAAATATACTTATATTCAAGATCTATTCTCTGAAAGCAAGTCTTAACATCGTATATGTTATGTAATATGTTGCTTCTTAGGCAAATATATGTTGTTTTAAGGAATTTTTGATATTTTAAAATATTTAAATATTATATTCAATAGTCTCAGATGAAAAAATGTTCTTCAGCAGTATAGCTCCTAAAGTAAATGTACATTTGTTTTAAAGGAGTTTTAGACAAGCCAAAACAACAACAAATAAAAAACATTTTGTTGCAGTTAGTGTTTAAGGGGAGAAGACTACCCTCTCGCACCTTTTTGTACACTGCGATCCATCTTTAACTCACAAAAAAAAAAAACTTTCTCTCTGCTTAACAAAGCTGCGTATTGTCGATTTTCTTTACGATAAGATACACACCGCAACATATATTATGATTCAATATGTCGCGAGCCAACACGTTTTCATTTAGCTGCATCAAACGTGCGATCGAAGGACAAGCGTCCCCTCGCAAAAGTGTGCATCAGCCGGGATGCAGTTTCAGTCTCTTCCCCTTAGATCATGTCACTTCACGTGACTCATAGAGGCGGCGCTGACCGCACAGAGAAATGCCAGTTTTGGAGTTTGTACTTATTTACATGATCTGCTTCCTTATTATTTGAACTTTAATGGCAGCTCAGGCTCCACATTATTTCACAACGAGTGTGTTTCTGTATTTACTTATTTTGTATTTTTGTATAATTTCCTAATACTTTGCGATCTACGTCACTTGAAGCTATTTGGAAAATTGTCGTTAACATCGACTAATTGTTTCAGCCCTACTACAGTGTGTAAATCCATTACTAGTTAGGCCTTGAATAGAATAATATTTTGAGATAAACATGCAACCTGACTCATGAAAATTGTGTAAAACAGAGTGAAGCTTGTCATTTTGAGAATTCTCTACCCATTTTTGTGTGAAACATGCATTAGACGATCCATGAACAATCCGTCCAAGGGTGAAAACGGGGCTGAGGTATTGTGATGGTTGTTCAGGTGAACATCAGAAAGCAGGATAAAACATCACTGTTGATTATTTTCACTGCCATTTTGAAACGCTTTTATTCTAAATATAAAAAGCACCATTAATAGAGCACAAGTCCAAAGAAAGCGAAGTTAGGGCACCAGATGTACTTGTGCCATAACGGCCTCATCCCAATTATATAGTGAACTGCAGCCAGCTACCTGTTGCTCGTGCACACACTCCATAGGGACGCGAGCGAGCAAGCATCCAAAACAATGGTGTAAAGTACAAAGAGATTGAACGTGATTCACCGGCATCATGATCACAGATGAGGCTAAACTAAAACTACTCATCAGCTAACATAGCATACTGATACACAAATACAGCTACATAATACCAAACTATAACACAGTTTACTGTTGCACTGTTATGTTGCACTATTGTATGTTTTGTATGTCATATGTTGTACTACGATTGCTTAAATTTATCCTGTATACCGGAGGCCTGAGTAGCTCAGTGGTAAAATACGCTGACTACCACTCCTGGAGTTCGCTAGCTTGCTAGTTCGAATCCCATGGCGTGCTGAGTGACTCCAGCCTAAGCAACCAAATTGGCCAGGTTGCTAGGGAGGGTAGAGTCACATGGGGTAACCTCCTCATGGTCACTATAATGTGGTTCGTTCTCGGTGGGGTGTGTGGTGAGTTGAGCGTGGTTGCCGCGGTGGATAGCGTGAAGCCTCCAAACGTGCTATGTCTCCGTGGCAACGCGCTCAACAAGCCACGTGATCAGATGCGTGGGTTGATGGTCTCAGACGCGGGGGCAACTGGGATTCGTCCTCCGCCACCCGGACTGAGGCGAATCACTACGCCACCACGAGGACTTAAAAAGCACATTGGGAATTGGGCATTCCAAATTGGGAGAAAAAAAAAACATTTATGCTGTATACCCGACTTTTAGTATAAAGAGAAGATCGTTGAAATTATTTGAAAGTTACAAAGCAAGGTAGCTTGCAATTCGTCAGCGTTAGCAGTCAAGATCAAGTTAGCTAAAATTACACAGATCAATCCTTATGGCACTATATTTCACATGCTTTGCAGTTATGTAAGCTTACCTGTCCAATAAGAACAACGCCAATTCAGGGTCTGTTTTGATCCCCAAAATCACTTTCATTGTATAGAAGAGAGCAACCTGACAATTCTTCAAAACATCTCCTTTTGTGTTCCACCGAACAAAGAAAACCATACTAGTTTGAAACGATATCAGGGTGAGTAAACTTTCACTGCAAATTTTCACTATAAATGATGACAGAACTATTCCTTCAAGTAGTGAAAGATTCTTTTAAACCTAGTATGTTACAAGAGAAAGCTTTAACATTGATCAGTGCCCATTTCATGGTTATCTCAGCTTCTATACGTGACAGAAAATACTTTCAACAAGGCTGCAGATAAAGCGGCAGCAAATTTCTTATTTGTTCTCCAAGCCTTGAGCGTGCTGTCATATCTGCGATGAGTTATGAAGCTCTTATCCTTTATGACAGCCCTGCATTTGTGCTCTAAAGCGATAGAGCCCCAGGATGTTAGAGTCACTGTCAGTGGCAATTACACCACAGAGATTCTAATATGTTACAACTAATCCTACTTGCATTTTTGCACTTCCTGCCTTTTCACACTGTATCGTATCGATTTAAATCACAGATTAATGAACTACCCGTGTGTTGTGCATGTAGACCAGAGAGTGGACAGCAGTGCTGACAGTAATGAAACGGATCCCTGCACAAACTAAATTTAATTTACACATTAACAACCAGTGCACACACTCTAAATAAAACATGCCATTTAAAAGTCAGACATTAAGCAGACATAGGGAGGAAAATCCAAACCATAAAGCTTGGAATGATAACAGTGATATCTGACTATCAGCATGAAGTCTGGTCACTTTGCAGCTTATTCTGCCAAGAACTCCCACTTAGACAGGGAAAGGCTGTCTGAGCAACATCTAAAGCAGGGGGTTCTCAATGGGGGGCGTTCAAAGGATGCCAATTAGTAGAGAGGGAGGTATCAGTTTACAAATGAGGGGCGTTTATCAGTCATAATAATCAAATCTAGCATCAAGTTCCTCTATACATTAAAACGTTTATCTAGACTTGAAGTGTATCAGTTGGTTCTCAATTATACGTGTTGGTACACATTTGTACCATGGTTCATCAGATTTCGAAGTCTAGTGATGCAAGTATCTGGTTTAGCAGTGTCAAATACACAGGCGGAGGCACAACCTTGGATAATGCACCTGTAAGGCTCTGTAGATGGATATGGCTCAATGGACAAAGCAGCGCAAAGCTCTTAAAGCTCAAGGTCTTAGACGTGTAGTTTTGCGAGAATCAGTGAGAAGCATGAGAAGTGGAAACCATTTGAATTCAGCACAGAATTCTACATTACCGCCCTTGAATTTATTATAGTAACACTAATTGTACTTTAGGCAGAAATAGATCGATAATAAATATTATTATATCACTACTTCAGCTCTATTACATTTAGGAAATGAAGTAGGGGAGCGTTCATCAAAAAAAGGTTGAGAACCACTGATCTAAAGAGTCCAACCAAAGTTTGTTTTGATATACGTACAGTTTAAGCGCGGGTTTATCTCAAATTGTTGCTACCACAAAAGTACAGCACAACAGCCTGGTTTCGGAAGTAATAATCCAATAATTTTTTTCCATAGGGGAATTGATTATTGGTGATAACTTATACACCTTTAAAGACAGACCTACCGTGAACTCTGAAGTTGTTAATCAATGGTGTATGCTTCTGTTGACGCCATCAGTATGTGTTCATTTTTGAAAAATCATGTTTAATAGCAGAATTTCTAGTGACGAACTACAGTACCCATGATTCTGAGGGAAAAATGCACCAATCAGAGAATCGAGGCAAAAGAGCTCTGCAGCAACTGCCCACTCCTGTTCAGTCTCCCTACTCTCAAACTACTATTTTTTTATATATATATATATATATATCTGAATGTTCTGCAATATACCTTAAATATATTGTTTCTATACTTACAGTCAACAACAATCAATCAATAGTTTTCCATCATTTTTATTTCGATAACATCATTCACAATGCCTTAAAGGGTCATGAAACACTACAATATATTATTTTGAGATGTTAACAGGCATATACACTGCCTGGCCAAAAAAAAAAAAAAAAAGTCGCCATTTGAATTTAAATAATGGTTATGATCTGGGGTTGCTTCAATTGGTCAGGTCTTGGCTCAGCAACATTATATGTCAATTAAATGAAGTCAGCTGACTACCTGAATGTACTGAATGACCAGGTTATCCCATCAATGGATTTTTTCTTCCCTGATGGCACGGACATATTCCAGGACAACAATGCCAAGATTCATCGGGCTCAGATTGTGAAAGAGTGGCTCAGGAAGAGGAATAATTTTCACACATGAATTGACCACCACAACCCCATTGAAAGTATTTGGGATGTGCTGGAGAAGACTTCACGGAGTGGTTCGACTCTCCCGTCGTCAATACCACCTTTGATTATGGCGTGCATTTGTCATGGCATTGTTTCGACAACCTTATGCAACGTCACAACGTTATTTCCGTCCAGAGTTGCATTTATTTTTGGCCAAGATCTTGTAATGATGATGGGAGTGTAAGTTCATTTAGATTCACAAAATGCATCGAAATATCAAATGTACAATATAGCTTTACTTTAATAGTTTTGAATGAAAAAAAAAAACGTTCTTCATTGCGCAATTTATTAAGTGGCGAATAAAATGTCAACAAAAAACTATTTTTTATTTTATTATTGTCATTACAATGCCTCTGTAGATTTATTCGTTTAAATGCCCAACAATACATTGGATTGCATTTATATTTATATATTCGTTGTTTAAAGAATAACTGATGTGAAGTGCATGAACGATGAACAACCAATCATAAACACGTTCAATATATTTATCATATGCAATCATTTGTAACATGATCTGTTTGATAAGTAATCGATGAATTGCATTATTTTCTAATTGTCATTAAAATAGCTACTTTTATGATTTTACGCTATCATATCTTTTTTTATAAAGCAAATATTATATTCTCGTCCTTTTTGCGAACACTTCAAAACATCTTGGCCTGCAGTTTACACTAACACGGTCCAGAAAACATTGTCCAGCTTCATTTTTTGGTATATGTTCCTCTAAACCCTGCCGATTCTAGAGAAAAATCCCCAAATACATGCTGACTTGACAAAATGTTACAAAATAAAACAATTTTATGTGTAGGATTCATTTACCACCGAACAGCCTAAACTGAACTGTAAGCAAAGGTGGGCTGGAACATGTAAAGTGATATGTAGCCAAAGTTAATTTGTAAGATGCTCAAAACATCAAAACGACAGATCATCTGGTTTTTATGACATATCTCATTATTATGAGAAAAGATGTCATTTTTACGACATAACTGAGTGAATAAAATAAGTACGTGGCAACATTACATCACCGTAACTATGCAATTCTGATTGTGGATATTTAGTTTCATTGCTACCAAATCCCCCAAACAAAACTCTAAATATATTTCAGGTATTTGACACCTGGTAAACTTTGACAAACCCAATGACCTCCCTCCTCAAGAGCTCATGCACTCTGACTGCTTAGTTGCGTAAAGCCAGCCAATTATATTGCATATTGCCAAACTGTCTTTTTTCTGTGCAATATTGTCAAATCCTCTCCAGGAGATCACAAAGCATGCTAAAAAGGAACACATCTTTGTAACACAATTAGGTGCACTGTCAGTCAGAAGTACACAAAGCACCAGCCCCATCTGAGCATGAATATTTTCGGAGTCAGACAATGAGCAGACACTACTGTGATTTTCTGCAGTTATGCAAACAGACCAGACTCATTGTACACGACTCATATAGCTGTATGAGTGCTTTCTCTCAAAGGATATGGCTCATTTTCTTTTATAATCTCGTCACCTTAAAAACAGTTTGATCAGATGTCTTTCATTGACTGGGAAAGGAAAGTAAACTGTGTGAATGTGTGTGTGTGTGTGTGTGTGTGTGTCCAAGTCACATTAAAACACTAACACACACAGACATATTGCATGCACGCATGCATGCATTCAAGCACTTAAATGTGCATACACACCAAAACATATACACACACACACACACACACACACACACACACACACACACATATATATATATATATATATATATATATATATATGCGCATTCACACACATAAACAAGAACTTATACACATGCATACATATTCACACATGAACAAGCACTCAAACAACCCCACTGCATGCATGCATACATAAACACTCAAACCCATGCGCGCGCAAACACACACGCACACACACACATATATACACTTTTGCAAAATAAAAAAAAAACACTTGAATTCCCCAAAAAACAAGCAGCTAAAACACACACACGCATTTATTCATTCACACACATGCACGCGCGTACACTACACACTTCAGTCTGACAGCTCGTGCACTACAAGCTGCGTTGTCAACTTATGTACCAAATGCAAAAACTGTCCTTCATGTAACCTTCTCATCTAACCTGCCCATGTATGTAAATGCAAATGCACATATAAAGTTTGCAAACACACTCACATGCACGAGTTTTATAATCAGAGATGCCTTTAAAACCTCCGTTTGAATAAACAGACGCATGAGATACCGCCACGCCATCAGCAAATGCGCAAAAGACAAACTAAAGGTCATATAAAGATTGTTTTATAATATTAACTTACTTATCATGCTATACCCACCTGCTCGTCTTGTTTATGTCTCAGATACGTCTCCATAAACGCGCTAAATGACTGAGCGCACGCGAGTCCTTCAACTGCACTTTCACACACTTCAGTCTAACATGGAGCGAGTTCGGATTTCTGATTGACAGCGAAACGGGCCAATAGCGGAGGAGCTTATAAAAGCAAACCTCGCATCCGCAAATAGCAGCCAATCAAATGATTCTGAAGGCGGGGCTTGTTAGTTTCCAATAGCGAGGAAGGTTGTTTCTGTCTGTTGTAAGTAATGTGAAATGTGTGCGGTAATGTTTTGTGTGTAATTCTTGACGGAATAAACATGTTTCATTACCAAAATAACTTTATGATAAGTGTATCTATTCAGTTGTAAAAACAGAAGTATTTAATAAAATGCATTAAAATAAATAAAACCTGGAATATGGAATGTAATATATATATATATATATATATATATATATATATATATATATATATATATATATATATACTGTGTATATACAGTATATACAGTTGTGCTCAAAAGTTTGCATACCCTTGGAGAATTGGTAATATATGTACCATTTTTAAAGAAAACATGAGTGAGCAGGCAAAACACATTTCTTTTATTTCTTATGGGATTCATATTCAACTGTAGGTTATAACAGAATGACACAATCATAAAACAAAACATGGCAACAATGAAAAAAATGAAATGACCCCTGTTCTAAAGTCTGCATACCCTTAGTCCTTAATACTGTGTATTGCCCCCTTTAGCATCAATGACAGCGTGCAGTCTTTTGTAATAGTTGTCTATGAGTCCCCAAATTCGTGCAGGTATATACTGTATATATATGTATACTCACACATACACACACACACACACACACACACACACACACACACACACACATATATATATATACTGTATATATATATGTATACACACACACACACACACACACACACACATATATATATATATATGTATACACACACACACACACACACACACACACACACACATATATATATATATATATATATATATATATATTATATACACACACACACACACACACACACACACACACACACACATATATATATATATATATGTATACACACACACACACACACACACACACACACACATATATATATATACTTTATATATATGTATACACACACACACACACACACACATATATATATATACTGTACATATATATGTATACACACACACACACACACATATATATATATGTATACACACACACACACACATATATATATATACTTTATATATATGTATACACACACACACACACACACACATATATATACTTTATATATATGTATACACACACACACACACATATATATATACTGTATATATATGTATACACACATACACACATATATATATATATATACTGTATATATATGTATACACACATATATATATACTGTATATATATGTATACACACATACACACATATATATATATATACTGTATATATATGTATACACACATACACACATATATATATATATACTGTATATATATGTATACACACATACACACATATATATATATATACTGTATATATATGTATACACACACACATATATATATATATACTGTATATATATGTATACACACATACACACATATATATATATATACTGTATATATATGTATACACACATACACACATATATATATACTGTATATATATGTATACACACATACACACATATATATATACTGTATATATATGTATACACACATACACACATATATATATACAACTCCAGGGTTGGTAGTCAGCATCAGTACTCGCTGAGCTACCCATGCCCCACACCACTAGTGTTAAGTAAATCAAAATATTTTGATTTTTATATATTGAATTATCTTTACTTGGGGGCATTTCTCAGCAAATATTTATATATTTGATTAATTATTCAGTATCTCATTTAATTAATTTGATAAAAAAAAATTGCCTCAATTGACATCCCAAGTTATAATGCAACGTAAAGAACAAAATGTAATGTATATACATTTTTGAGCACCCGTGTCACCATTGCACTAATACTGCATATTGTGCATTTATTTACTTTGACTATAAAATTAGTTTTTGAATGACATGTAACTAATTAAATGCAACATTGTGCCAAAAATAGGCTAAAATAAAAAGATTATTATCAATGCATTTAATTAAATGAATACAAAAAATAATAAAAAATAATAATAAAAAAGATTGTAATACCGTGGAACTTTGATATATACCATAGTACTGAATGATTACCATATTCGTGTAATATGATATTTACATGGTACTCTACAGTACTTGATAATACCATGGTACGTTTTCAAATAAACATGGTATTATCATGCTACCCAAAAACAATTAACTAATTAAATGCATGATTGTACGAAAAATACCTAAATAAAACTGAAAGACAACATATCAAAAAAGAATGAAAAAAAAAAGCAATTGCATTCAGTGGTACCATGGTACAGTCAAGTTATCAGATGGTATTAGCATGGTGCTTTGATATATATCCAAAAACACTTGATTTATAATGTTATGCTTTAAATGTACTGTAGTAATTTAACAGTACTTGGATATCTGTTGCGTAAAATGCACACATTCTCTCATCATATTCTGATGTGTGTTTGTCCTCTGGGCAGATTGTGCCCTCTGCAGGCGATGACTCATGTATGAGGGTCTCACCATGTTCTACATTGATTTTTTTCAAGCATTGTGACCGACTGTCATTTGTAGGGCAATTGTAGCATTTTGTGATGCTCTGCAGATTTTCCTTCATGATGTTATAGCGCTCTTGCTGTTTACTGAACGTTTCCGCAACATCCTTGAAACGCTGGTTGAGGTCAGAAACATCAACATTCTGGGCAGTAAACCTGCCTGTCCTCGCTTTGGTTATTGATACCTTTATGAAATGTACTGTATGTATAAAAATGTAACTGATACAAATGAACTGAGTAGTCTAAACTAATTACATATTAAATACTTCAAAGAACTGATAGACAGACAGACAGACAGATAGATTCTGAGCATAAGGGGGCCCTATGCGAAATCCAACTTGAAGGCCCCAGCACACTTACAGAGTTTTTCCTTCATTCTTCGTTCAGATGTTTGAAACAGCAGAGCCACAACCTACTGTTCGCAAACATTCAGACAAGACTGTAAGACTGTAAGACTTTAAAACATCAACTAATATGACATTAAAATGTGTCGTTAATGCCTTCTTGCCTCTTAATAATTTTTTACAATATTCGATGATGATTTAAGGTAATGCAGTAGATAATGTGTAATTTGTCTTGTTTACATTCTGCATGTAATGTGCTAACACGCTATACGTGGCCATAATATCTGCCGATTACACTCTGTTATTGCAATTTATGATGACAACGATTCTACTGCAAAAACTGTTGTATTAGAGTGTTAATGGGTTAGGGTTAGAATTACACTGGCGGCCAAAAGTTTGGAATAATGTACAGATTTTGCTGTTTCGGAAGGAAATTGGTACTTTAATTCACCAAAGTGGCATTCAACTGATCACCAAGTATAGTCAGGACATTACTGATGTAAAAAACAGCACCATCACTATTTGAAAAAAGTAATTTTTGATCAAATCTCGACAGCAGCCATCACTCCAACACCTTATCCTTGAGTAATCATGCTAATTTGATCATTTGGTACTAGAAAATCACTTGCCATTATATCAAACACAGCTGAAAGCTATTTGGTTCATTAAATGAAGCTTAACATTGTCTTTATGTTTGTTTTTGAGTTGCCACAGTATGTAATAGACTGGCATGACTTAAGGTCAATATTACCAGAGTATGATAAGAGAGGCATATCTTACTTTGGGCAGATGTGTGAATCACTTTCGGCAGCAGACGGCACATGGACAGCATTTAAAACAACAGAGAGAATGGGCACTCAAGAGTATTTGAGTAGATTTGATTCCTTTTGTGGACTAATTAAACTAAACAAATTGAATGACGTTCTTAGAAAACGTCTCTACGCGAATGATCGTGCAGATGTGAGTACATGTGCACCAGCTCACTAATAACTGCGCACCATTGTGTTCATGTTTACTGATATTAAAGGGTTAGTTCACCCAATGAAAATTAGCTCATGATTTACTTACCTTTAAGCCATCTCAGATGTCTATGACTTTCCTTCTTCAGCAGAACCGAAGTGAAGCTTTTTATAAGCAGAGTTCAGCTCAGTTTGTCCATACGATGCAAGTAAACGGGGGCCATCAGGCTGCTGGTTGTTTGACGGTCCAAAAGGCATATTTAGGCAGCATAAAAGTAATCCACACGACTCCAGTCAATCAATTAGTGTAGTCGATAATTAAAACGTTTTTAACTTTAAATCGTTGCTTCCGGCCAGCGCTGTATTCCTGTTTGAAATGGCCTAACTCACGCGTGACGTTCGTTCCTCTGTTTTAAACAAAGCGCACACTTCTGACTTCTCGCTGAAAGGTGTGGGGCTCAAAAATAGTGGTCATTCGGTCATTTTATTGTAAATTCTGTTAGCAATGACCCTACAGCTTGGCTACCATTATTATTCTCCCATCGAAACGCTCTGTGAAGGCATCATGTAAGCCAAAATCCCCTAGAGTAGATTATATGAACAGAATTTTTAAATGATAAGAGTCTGTTTTTGAATGTTCATGATTTCAAACTTCCAAGGTCCAAACTTACACACAAGCCCTTTAATCTGCTTTAAGATGCTCCCTTTCTTTCTCTTACTGCAAGACCTGTAAAATGTCCAACTTCAAGCATTTAAAACTACTTTAAACTTCCAGACAAGATTTTGTTAAACCAACATTATAGTTTATCTTAACAAACGTTACATTTCTAAGTCAGTACTTTTGTACCACACAAAATAAAATATCAATATCGTCTTTTCCCAATCACTTAAGCCCAGTTATATTTTGTAATATTGGGGAGAAATGCAGTTATAGCAGTGAATAATATAATAAATGTTTTTGTTCGACAGCACTTTTCATACAAAGCATAAAGCTTAATCCTATAAAACCTAACATATGAAATAATAGTCAGAAAATACAAATGTAACATTTTTAAAGAGTGGCTCAAAAACAAAAAAACAAAAAATGTAATTAGTAACATGAAGGCAAAAGGGTCCTATAAGCAGGCTGGGGGCCCTCATAGTCACAGGGCCCTACTGAGGGGGCCTTATATAAGCTGACAGCTGTAGGGGCCGCATATTTAAGCGTATATAAACATTTGTTTTCAAAGTTGATGGGCTGCCAGACCTTAAAAGCACATTCTCTCTGGCCAGATTTTGCTCTAAATGACGTCACACTTGTTCATTCTTCGATTTCGCAGGAAGTGTGCAGGGGCCTTCATCCTTAGCTTTTAGTATATTTGAATAAAATGCTTTGCAGGGCCCCCTCGTGGCTCAGGGGCCCTAAGCGGCCACTCATACCGCTTATGGTGAGAAACTGCCCTGCTTTTAGGTGTTTCAAATATGAAGTGAGTAATAAAAAACATTTTTGGCTCCATTTAGAACCAATTCTTCTGAGAGATTATGTGTAGATTTAATAAAACTGACCATTATCAGCTGAGCGGGGTTGTCTCGCAGATTCTGATAATGCATTTCCCCATTAGATGTAAGTAATGGTTCTCTGTGAAAGTAATAAATATTATACTAAACTGAATTATACTTTTTGAACAAATGCAGTATCACGTTTGAGAAAAAGAAAGTTTTTGAACCAGCAGGAGTGATGGAAGTCATTTTTTATAATTATTATTATATATGTATTAGATTGGTGTGAAGAAAGTTTCATAAAAACAGACCTTATATAACTTTATTAAAATATATATATATATATATTTTCTAAGGTAACAGGTTTTAATTATTTTGGCCATTATAGTCATTATTACTAATGCATTAAGATTACAAAACAGGATTTAACAAAAACTTTTCAGTCCACATACTTTGAGTGTGCTATAATAATCTCCGTTGCTTAATGTTTACTTTCCTCTGTTGGTCAATCCTGCTTTACAGCTGACCTACTTTTACAGTAAGTGAAATGCTCTGGTTTGTTCTAAACCACTGGGGCGTGAAACCAGTTTGAAAATACAAATCTCCTGGATCAATACTGAATTTGTTCACAAACAGAATTTATACTGAATCTTCTCCGTTACTGAGGTCTAAAACACTGAAAGAGAAAAACTTCAAGGTGTTTCCGTCATATAGACCCAATTTATATTCGAGTTAAAGATTTCATGTTTAAATAAAGACATTTGACATTTTTAAATCGAATCCACCTGCAAAACCTTGTACGGTAATCACAAAAACAAGTGTCCTACTGTACCTCAACATCCCATTTTTCAAGATGCAGGAATTTTAAATGAAAGTTGTGCGTTTGGTGTGATGTCACAGTCCCACATGACAGACAGGTGCATGACAGACCAGCATTAAAAAACGTTCTGTTCGAATTCCAGAAACACAGCCTGTCCATAGTTCACATCGTGTTTTAACTTTATGTTTTATGGTAATTTAACCGTAAGAATTTAGAATCCACGGTTAAAAACCGTGAAATGCTTTATTTACATGTGGCAAAAATATTATATATAATGTAAAAATATATCATATAAAAGAGCTTTTCATAAGATTTTGTAAGCCTAAATGGGAAAACTCTTGTGCCTGTGTGGGTACTGGAGCTGTTGCTATGGTTGACGGTGGCCGCGTGGTGCTTTAATGGCCAGGTGTTTCGAACTGAACGTGAACTTTCAATTCACTTGAAAAAATATTTTGACTTCATCAAACACTTTAAATATTGATGCATTTAACAAATACAGTAAGCTCCTACAGAGTCCTACAGGTTTGGTAAAATTCAGCAAAGAGTTCAGGCAGTTCTGGCTCATGCTGCTATATCTTTCCTAATTCATCTGAATGATGGGGTGCATTCCTATTTCCTTCAAAGACTTTACCCTCCATTGTGAGAGTTTTGAAGGGCTGAAAGGTGTGGGCTAAAAAATAGTGCTCAAATTCTGCTTGGAATGACCCTACAACTTGCCTACCATTATTATTCATCCATAAAAAAAAACCCTGCTAAGACATCATTTAAGCCTTTTCAAAGTGTCCAAAAATCACCTAGACTACATTACATTGGCAGAATATTTAAATGAGCTTCGAGTCCGTTTGGGAATATTCGTAATTTCAAACTTTAGCAGTCAAAGCTTTCACACAAGCCCTTCAAAGGTGCTGTAAGCGATTTTAGCATTCTGAAGCTTTCATGTGTCTGAGCCGTTGAATTAGCCACGCCCCCTCATTCCAAAACCCAGCCTACCAAAGATAATTTTGAGACCAAAACCGAGCAAAAGAGCAGCATTGTTTGTTCCTGTGGCTGTCAAATTCAACAGTGGCACAATAGCGCCCTCAACTGACAAACATTATGAATCACAGCCTTAATGATCCGCTTCAAATACAACACTATGAGAACGAGCAAAATGATTGACAGGTGACAAGCGTCAATGTCCTCAGACATTTTTGTTTGAGTCTACAGCTGTCACAGAGCAACCAGAGATACCTCAGGATACTTATTTCATTAATATCTTCAAGGGAGTAGGAAATATTTTGCATACTTTTTCATAAAAAAATCGCTTAATCTGCTTTAAGATGCTCTTTCTTTCTTTCTATTAAACCTGTAAAAATGTCTAACTTCAAGCATTTAAAACTATTTAAAACTTTCAGACAAGGTTTTGTCAAACCAACATTTATAGTTTGTCTCAACAAACTTTACAAATCTAGTTTAGTCAGTACTTTTGAACCACAAAGTAAAATATCAATATATTATTTTTCCCAACCACCTAAGTCAAGTTTTTTTTTGTAACGTAGGGCAAACATGCAGTTGTCGCAATGAATAATATAATAAAATATTTTGTTCGACAGCCCTTTTATTCAAAGAATTGAGCTTAACCATATAAAGCCTAACATATGAAATAATAGTCATTATAAAATTATATTTTTTTATACCTGTTTTAAATGTTGCTTGAATTTAATAAACACTACTTTTGAAATATCAGCAACAATATAAATGCTATTGTTAATTTTACTTGATCAAAATCAGCAGAGATTACACATAAAAAAAAGATGAGTGCATCAAAATATGAAGGTAGCTATTTTGGAAATGATTATACAAGTTCTTCTACTTCCAGAAGAGCATGGAAACATGCCCCCTTCCACATATCGGGGCGCCATTTCATGGCTGGCCCACCGGGAAAAGTCCCGGTTCTCCCAATGGCCAGTCCGACACTGGTCCTGTAAGTGGGCTGGGGGCCCTCATAGTCACAGGGGCCTGTTGAGATGTGGGACCCACATATTTAAGCATATACAAACATTTGTTTTCAAAGTTGTTGGGCTGCGAGACCTTGATTAAATACATGTGACGTTAAATGCCCATTCTTTGTGTCTTTTTGAAGTACTCTTTGTAACTTTATGAATAGGAAGGAAATCAAATGATCACATATAATATAGTCAAATGGGTAACACTCTACAATAAAGTTTCATTTGTTAACATCAGTTAACTACATTTGCTAACTTGATAAACAATAAGCAATACTGTTACAGCATTTGTTAATCTTGGTTAATGTTAATTTCAACATTTACTAATATGTTTTCTTTAATTATAAGTTGTAAATGTTAACATTATATATATTGTTTTATCCATTAACATTAACAGAGATTAATAAATGCTGTTACTCATGAAACCTACTGCATTAACTAATGTTAGCACATGAAACCTTACTGAAGTAATTAATTTGAATTATAATTATTTATCACACATTTGCACATATACAGTGAAATTCTTTTTTTCACATATCCCAGCTAAGCTGGGGTCAGAGTGCAGGGTCAGCCATGATAGGGCCCAACAGTGGCATCTTGAACCCCTGACCTTCTGCGCAGTAACCCAGAGCCTTAACCGCTGAGCCACCACTACCCCAGTGTTGTCCAAAGTGTTGAAAAGGCTACCGTTAAATGTTTTAGCTAGTAATCAAATCAAAATCGATGTAAAAACAGCACATATTAGATCTAAATTAATTCATTTGCACTAGTTAAAATGCTAATTCTTGATATCTGTAAATGAATTTCAACATGTTACAATTGGTATTTCTGATATCTGGAAATGGATTTCAGATCTCAATAATTTGGAGTGTAATTAATGATACACTATATTACCAAAAGTATTCGCTCATCTGCCTTTAGACGCATATGAACTTAAGTGACATCCCATTCTTAATCCATAGGGTTTAATATGACGTCGGCCCACCCTTTGCAGCTGTAACAGCTTCAACTCTTCTGGGAAGGCTTTCCACAAGGTTTAGGAGTGTGTTTATGGGAATTTTTGACCATTCTTCCAGAAGCGCATTTGTGAGGTCAGACACTGATGTTGGACGAGAAGGCCTGGCTCGCAGTCTTCGCTCTAATTCATCCCAAAGGTGCTCTATCGGGTTGAGGTCGGGACTCTGTGCAGGCCAGTCAAGTTCTTCCACACCAAACTCGCTCATCCATGTCTTTATGGACCTTGCTTTGTGCACTAGTGCGCAGTCATGTTGGAACAGGAAGGGGCCATCCCCAAACTGTTCCCACAAAGTTGGGAGCATGGAATTGTCCAAAATCTCTTGGTATGCTGAAGCATTCAGAGTTCCTTTCACTGGAACTAAGGGGCCAAGCCCAGCTCCTGAAAAACAACCCCACACCATAATCCCCCCTCCACCAAACTTCACAGTTGGCACAATGCAGTCAGACAAGTACCGTTCTCCTGGCAACCGCCAAACCCAGACTCGTCCATCAGATTGCCAGATGGAGAAGCGTGATTCGTCACTCCAGAGAACGCGTCTCCACTGCTCTAGAGTCCAGTGGCGGCGTGCTTTACACCACTGCATCCGACGCTTTGCATTGCACTTGGTGATGTATGGCTTGGATGCAGCTGCTCGGCCATGGAAACCCATTCCATGAAGCTCTCTACGCACTGTTCTTGAGCTAATCTGAAGGCCACATGAACTTTGGAGGTCTGTAGCGATTGACTCTGCAGAAAGTTGGCGACCTCTGCGCACTATGCGCCTCAGCATCCGCTGACCCCGCTCTGTCATTTTACGTGGCCTACCACTTCGTGGCTGAGTTGCTGTCATTCCCAATCGCTTCCACTTTGTTATAATACCACTGACAGTTGACTTTGGAATATTTAGTAGCGAGGAAATTTCACGACTGGACTTGTTGCACAGGTGGCATCCTATCACAGTACCACGCTGGAATTCACTGAGCTCCTGAGAGCGGCCCATTCTTTCACAAATGTTTGTAGAAGCAGTCTGCATGCCTAGGTGCTTCATTTTATACACCTGTGGCCATGGAAGTGATTGGAACACCTGAATTCAATTATTTGGATGGGTGAGCGAATACTTTTGGCAATATAGTGTATCTAACAAGACTTTCTTACTAGTAACAATTACATTGCAGATTCAGTTCAATTGTTGATATCAAAAATTGAATTTACATGCTTGATATCAAAAATTATATTTTTACTAGTAAGAAAAGAATTATTAATATATGAAACTGGACTTTCAAATAATAAGAAACACATTTTTAATATAATAATTGTGTTTTGAATAGGAGTGAATGACATATCAGTGTGAAACTTTACTAGTGAAAATTCAACTACAGATATCAAGAATTGTGGTTTTTACTAGTAGAAATGTAATTACTGATATCAACAACTGCCATTTCCACTAGTGAAAATTACATTCTTGATATCAAGAATTACAATTTTAACTAGTGAAAACTGAATTGTTGATATCAACGATTCATATCCTGCGAATGAATAAAAGTCAATTCGGCTTGCCATACACCTGTCATGTGCTATTTTCATTTTTTGTTTATGCAACAGTTTTAAACAGAAATGTAGAGAAAGTTTCTTAATTTAATTATACAATTTGAAATTCAGAAATAAAGTGTTTTGGAATTTTCTATTTACATTCGTGTCCGAATAAATAATTTCTGTATTTTGTCGTTTTCCCACATTTTATGCTTGGCATCAAGAAAACAACAATTCTTTATATTGATGTCTAGATGGCGCCATTGAACTTTTATTGAGCTCTGCTGCTCACAGTAGTGTACTATAGACTTTCCATCCTTAATTTATCTTTTTTTTTAAATGTAATTGTTAATTTAGGTATTTTGATAATGTAATGTTTACTTTCTTAGTTTATTCTGCACTGAACGAGCATTCTGTGCTTGCCAAGAAATGTTTTAAGTACCATTTTTTTCTAAATGTCTATGGCCAATCTATGATGTATTATAATCTTGAAAATCAAAATGAGTAGTATGAAACCATATCTCTTTATCTCAATGAACTATCAAGAATAAATGCTGTGATGATTTCAGGGCTCACAGGTAACATCCACACAGATATCACAGCAGAACCTGCACTATTAAACCACATGTCAAAAAATGCTGTCTAGGTAGGCAGTTGACTATGTGCCTATGCTGCATTATCATTTCTGGGGCCTCAAGCAAAGCTCGGATTTCAGAATGGGTAGACTGCTGTCTGTGTAGACAGCTTACTAGGTTCCTAAGATGCCCAGAAATGCTCAGGTGCCTGTGATGCTCAAAATTATGTCTGGGTAGACAGTTTTCTAGGTGCCAAAGATGCCCATAAATTCTGCAGTTCACCAGTTTATGATTGCCTAAAAAGCTGTTTAGGTAGGCAGCTCACCAGGTAAGGATACCCAAAGATGCTAAGCAGGCAACACACTTGGTTATGTTGAAGTATGCTGTCTAGCTTACTAGGTGCCTATGATGCCCAAAAAGGTTCAGTAGATTTTGGTACATGTGCCCAAAATGCTGTCTAGGTATGGGAGCTTGTTATATGTTGATGGCCAAAATGTTTGTCTGGGTGACATGGTCTACTTACCAGGTGCCTAAGATCCCCAAAAATGCTTTTCTAGATGAGCAGCTCTCTGGGTGTGATGCGCAAAAATGTTGTCTGGGTAGACAGCTTACAAGGTGCCAAAGATGTCCAAATATGCTCACTAGATATTGATACACACACCCAAAATGCTGTCTAGGTAAGCAGCTCAGTAAGTGCAAAATGTCCACAATACCTGCTAAATAGACAGCTCATTAGGTGTCTATGATGCCTTATATGATGTTTAAGTAGGCAGATCATTAGGTTATAATGGCAGTAAATGCTGTCTAGGTAGGCAGCTCACTATGTGGCTATGATGCCCAAAATGCTCACTAGATATTGATACACATGCCCAAACTCCTGCCTTGGTAAGTAGCTCAGTAGGTGCCTTTGATGTCACAAATTCTGTCTTGGTAGGGAGTTTACTAGGATCTAATATGTTGCCCACAATGCTGTCTAGGCAGGCAGCTCAAAATGTAAGCATACTCAAAATACAGTAGAAAGGCAGCTCATTTTGAGTCGATGATGCAAAAAAAAAATATGCTTAAATAGGCAGCTCACTATTGAGACGCATCCTCTAAAATGCCTAGAAAGTAGGCATCTCACTGCAAGGACACTCAAAATGTTGCCTAGGTAAGCAGGTCAGTTAGGTGCCTGTGATGTCCAAAATACTTGCTAGATAGGCAATTCATTATGTGTCTATGATGCCTAAATATGATGCCTATATAGCCAGATCATTAGGTTATGATGCCTGTAAATGCTGTCTAAATTGGCAGCTCACTATATGTCTATGATGCCCAAAATGCTCACTAAATATTAATACACATGCCCAAACTGCTGTCTAGGTAAGCAGCTCAGCAGGTGCCTTTGATTGCCCATAGGGAGCTCATGAGGTGTCTATGATGCCCATAATTCTGTCTAAGTAGGCAGCTCAATTTGCAAGGATATCCAAAATGTTGTCTAGTAGGCAAATCAATAATGTGCCTACGATGACAAAAATACTTGCAAGATAGGCAGCTCATTAGCTGTCCAAGATGCCTAAATATGATGTATCAGTAGCCAGATCTTTAGGTTATGATCCCTGTAAATTCTGTCTAGGTTGGCAGCTCACTAGTGCCTGTGATGCACAAAATGCTCACTAGATATTGATACACATGCTCAAACTGCTGTCTAGGTAAGAAGTTCAGTATGATGCCTATGATAGCCCATAGGGAGCTCACTAGATGCCTATGATGCCCACAATGCTATCTAGGTAGGCAGCCCAATACGCAAGGACACCAAAAATGTTGCCTAGGTAGGCTGATCAGTTAGGTGCCTATGGTTCCCAAAATACTTGCTACAGTAGATAGATAGCTCATTATGTGTCTACGATGCCCAAATATGCTTTCTATGCAGGCAGTTCACTATGATTGACACACATGCCCTAAAATGCTGCCAAGGTAAGCAGCTCACTAGGTGACAATGATGCCCACAATGCTGTATATGTAGGCCGCTCACTATGCAAAACCTAATAGGTCTAGGTAAGCAGATCAAGTAGATGCCCAACATATGTCCAACATATTTGCTATACAGACAGCTCATAATGAGTCTATTATGTCCAAATGTGATGTCTAAGTAGGCAGATCATCAAGAAGGCTGTTTCTAGTGCCATTTGTAAGTGGGCAAGGGGGGTGGGGGAGCATTGCCCACCCTTTGACCCGGCCATGATACATACACACGTGCCCAAACTACCGTCTAGGAAAGCAGCTCAGTATGTGCCCATGATGATTCCTAAAATACTGTCTATGTAGGGAGCTCACTAGGTGCCTACTACCATGCCACAAATGTTAAGTAGCAGACACAGCCACTGGAGTCTTAACTTTGAGTGCCAACTTCTGCCAAGTGCTTGAAAACACAAAGGAAAGTGAGCTAAACAAAGCTTAACCAGCTGTTTGTAATTTGCCTTCTTTATGTGCTGCTCACAAACAGCCGCTACCTGCTGTGAAACTGGCGCGCTGCGCGGGTGGCCCGCGTGCCCTGTGATTTCCCTCGCAGATTGCGCCTGTACCATATCATTTCGTTGTCATCCATGCGACCGTTCGCTGAGCGCATAAGTGAAGGTTTGTGGAATAAAGAAGTATTGATGGGGGATGTCTCCGGATGCAGGTGTTTGAGCTGACAAATGAGAAAAAGCGCACCACTAGGTACTAATTGAGCAGATAAAATGAACAGGAAGCGTGAAGCAGCCATTATTTTTGGGCGAAGAGATGCTCTTTCAATCCAACGACAGCAATCACATGTCAAATATAGCACAATACACAACTCAACATCTGATGAACTTTTAGCTTAGACTGGATCGATTTCTACCTTCCAATGACTTTATAAATCATCCGATTCATTTACAAGAGAAACATGCTTACATGTAGTGACTATAAAAGAAATGTAAACAGATAATCATACATGTTATTGGCTACATATACTTTGCATAATGCACATTAGTGCATTATATTGCAATATTATACTGCTGTAGTATATCAAACTAGTTTTTCTGGTTTGTAAGATATTTTGAGACATCATCGTCTAGTTACCTACACAGCAAAAATGAGCATCGATGCTACCTGGGTCATAGGCACCTAGTAAACATTTTCCTGATAGCACACTTACATCTCCCAAATGTGTATTTGATGTGTGTGTTTACATCTGGAAGATGCATTTTTAAGGTTGTTTGCTCATCTGCAATACATCTACAAGATATTTAGTCTCAGACAGACGTCAATAAGACATTCCGCAGATGTCTTAGAGACGTTTATGATTTAGAATGTTTGTAAATCTGATATTTTTAAAATGTTTAGTTGATGTCGATCAGAACGTGATGCTTTCCAGATGAAACGCTCTTAAACTGACATCTCTGAGATGTACGTGTGCTATCTCTGCCTCCCTAGAAAACAGTTTTAGGCATGAACCTCAAAACCTAGCAAGCTATCTACTAAGACACCATTTCTGGGCATCAAAAGCAACTAGTGTGCTGACTGGCTACCTATAGTTCTGAGCATCATAGGCACCCAGTGAGATGCCCATCTAGACAGCATTTTTGAGCTAGTAAACTGTTACAGACATTTCAAGGCATATGTCTCAAAAACCAAGCAGTCTCCAAAGCATTTTTGTGCATCATCAGCACATACCTATAAGCTGTCTATCTATAGAAACTTTGAGCATCATAGGTAGAGAGCTGCCTACCTAGACAATGCTGGTCCTAGCTTTCTGGGGGCCAAAAGCAAAACATTTGTGTGGGGGGCCCCTTGTCAGTATGTCTGTAACACTACTTGTGGGGGCCCCCCCTGTCAGTATGTTCATAACACTACTTGTGGGGGCCCCCCGTCAGTATGTTCATAACACTACTTGTGGGGAACCCCATCAGTATGTTCGTAACACTACTTGTGGGGGCCCCCCCTGTCAGTATGTTCGTAACACTACTTGTGGGGGCCCCCCGTCAGTATGTTCATAACACTACTTGTGGGGAACCCCGTCAGTATGTTCATAACACTACTTGTGGGGGCCCCCCGTCAGTATGTTCGTAACACTACTTGTGGGGGCCCCCCGTCAGTATGTTCATAACACTACTTGTGGGGAACCCCGTCAGTATGTTCGTAACACTACTTGTGGGGGCCCCCCGTCAGTATGTTCATAACACTACTTGTGGGGGCCCCCCGTCAGTATGTTCGTAACACTACTTGTGGGGGCCCCACGTCAGTATGTTCGTAACACTACTTGTGGGGGCCCCACGTCAGTATGTTCGTAACACTACTTGTGGGGGCCCCCCGTCAGTATGTTCATAACACTACTTGTGGGGGCCCCCCGTCAATATGTTCGTAACACTACTTGTGGGGGACCCCGTCAGTATGTTCTTAACACTACTTGTGGGGGCCCCCCGTCAGTATGTTCGTAACACTACTTGTGGGGGACCCCGTCAGTATGTTCGTAACACTACTTGTGGGGGCCCCCCGTCAGTATGTTCGTAACACTACTTGTAATGTCTTTGACAATCTGGGTGCCCCCTGGCGGATCAGGGGCCCTAAGCAACTTGCTTATAGGGAGGACCGGCACAGCATTTTGGGCATCACAAACATCTAGTAAACTGTCTACTAGCTTTTTTGGGCATCATAATCTGCATCAAGATTGAAAAAAATTTAAATTGATGGAGAAACATAATTTGTGTGAAAAGAAATAATATGGAGTAAAGGGCCCCCAGGGTGGGTATTCTGCAAATATGTCTTGAGACAGCAAGATGCTTTTTTGAGTAACAAATTAAGAATGCATATTCAAAATAACCTCTTCAGAAAAGAGTGCATCATTTCCTGTTAATTTCAATCACATTAGGGATTTCAGAACAATGTGTGCTTTTTACCCCAAATACTAACCTTTAAATTTCTGGACAGTTATCGCAGAAATTTGATAATTTCAGGAGTTTTCATTAGCTCAATACATTTGTAACATTTTAGAAATTATTAAACGTCACATCAAATTGTCTCAAAATCAACCTTTAGACATTGCACGCTGTGATGTCATCGATCAAGAAGATTTTGCAGTGGGTAGAGACTAAACAGGTGTTTAGGAAAGTACTGAGGTAATTTTAGTTGCCATTTAATATTTTGGGAGACAATAAAATCGAATGTGCCTTTAGCCACGTTGTACCAGATGCCCTGCCAGCCAGGGCGTGTTGGGAATGAGATGGGCGTGCCACATTTCCCGCGAAACTGCAGAGCGACGCACTTTGGACTGTTCCATTCAGAGCGAAGGGGGGTTGCGGTGAAACCAACTCTTAAATTCACGTCCATATTTTTTTTTTCTTATGTTCTATATTTCTTGAAAATGTGTATTACTTATTGACGTTTATCTCAGGTGGAATTTCGCAATAATTACCAATCCTACCCGAACTTGTAAAATCTTCAGAGGCGGGCTCAGTCACCCCTCCGTACTACCACAGGATACAGACCGCTCATGTTGTTTTTTAAACCATTCATTCATTGAAGACTTTTAATCGCACACACTGATATATACGAACAATATTATTTATTTATTTTCTTATAAATGATCGAAACCCGCAAAACGGCTATGGAGGTAAGAGCGACAGTAAGCGCTTGTTTAGTTCATAAGAATATTTAAAGTCTTACTGACAAACAACGATGATAGTTTTGAGCGAGAGTTGAGAAACCGCATGTAGACATTTACATGCAGAAAGTTTTAACTTTCCATTAATGCATGTTTAGTAA
This sequence comes from Myxocyprinus asiaticus, assembly GCF_019703515.2. Lineage (NCBI taxonomy): Eukaryota > Metazoa > Chordata > Actinopteri > Cypriniformes > Catostomidae > Myxocyprinus > Myxocyprinus asiaticus. The sequence continues at coordinate 3,534,966 of NC_059373.1, read as the reverse complement.
GACATATAAAGCACGATCTAAATCTTATGTATGTTTATCTATTGAGATGCATAAACTGATCGCCAAACTAATACCTGAAAATGCTATTAAAGTAGTATTTCGGGTTCAATGCATGTTAAGTCAATCGATGTGGAGTTATACTTGTGCCACAATTCTGCGCGCGCACAATTATATTTTGAGCGCACAAAAAATGTTCTGCGTGCGCAAGATGATATTTTGAGCATATAAAAAGGTATTTTGCATGCAGAGTGGGTAGAAGGAGAAAGCAAAATGTAAGAATTCTGAGCAAATTCACATTCAAATAAACTTTATCCAAGCGCAAAATTGATTTTCATTTGCTCAAAATGAATTTATCTTTGCAAGAAGATACACTGCTTTACAAAACTGAGTTTAAGCACGTGCAAAATAACTTTTTGTGCGCTCGAAATATCATCTTGCACATGCAGAATTTTTTTTGTGCTGTCAAAATATCATCTTGCACATGCAGAAAATGTTTTGTGCTCTCAAAATATCATCTAGTTATTTTGCACGCACAAAATACCTTTTTGTGCGCTCAAAATATCATCTTGCGCATGCAAAAACATTTTTGTGCTCTTTGAATATCATCTTGCGCATGCAAAATAACTTTTTGTGTGCTCAATTTCATCTTGCACGCGCAGAACATTATTGTGCGCTCAAAATATAATTTTGCGCATGCAGAATTGTGGCACATATGTAACTCCATAAATCGACAGCATTCATGGCGAAATGTAGTTTACCACAAAAAAAAAAAAACAACAACAAAAAAAAACATTTAGACTCGTTCCTCCTTTTCTTTATAAAAAGATCGGGGTTACAGTGAGGCACTTACAATGGAAGTAAATGAGGCAATTTTTTGGAAAGTTTAAAGGCAGAAATTTGGAGCTTATAATTTTATAAAAGCACTTGCATTAATTCTTCTATTAACACTTGTGTATCATTTTAGCTGTAAAGTTAAATCATTATTTTTGCCGTCGTTTTAGGGTTTACCAAAGTCTTTCTAGCAAGTCAGTCCACTGTTGGCCATCTTTGGAACGCTCTTGGGAGACTATTTCCAGTCATGCCAGTGCAGCTCCTATCTACTTGAATGGGGGAACACCAAAATCTCAAAAACAGCTAGTCAAGATTACGATCAAAGAACATATTTCATAATCAGCAATAATATCTGACAATACTGGTATCCTAAATTGTGATTCTGTACCTCATATTACATTAAAAACGCAATTTCCCTGGCTTGTATAGCGAATGCGCATGCACGTTCTAGAGTTGATTGACAGGTGATGTCTGGATCTAAAAGGTGATTGGCTCTTTTATCTGTAAGGCGGGACTTCCTTTCTACATCCGTTGACCGTTGGGCGCTCAGAGCTCCTTGGTTGAGCGTTCCAGTTTCTCCCATTCATTTTTAATAGAAGTGGCCCGTCTCTGCTAAATAATCTCTGGGGTTTACAGCCTTGTGTTGTCATGTCAACTAAATTGTAAAATTGGATATAACCTTTCACAAAAAAGAAAAACCTCTCACATTTAAATTGTTACTTTTTTTTTAACGTTTTTGTATTAGCCCCATTCACTTCCATTGTAAATGCCCTAACCCGAAATCAGAGGAATTATTTATGTATATAGATGGATGGGGTAGGGTGTTCTAGGTGGTTGCTAGGCTGTTGCTAGGGTGTTCTGGTTGGTCACTAGGGCAATGCTAGGTGGTTGGTAGGCAGTTTCTTTAGTGTTCCCTAAATTAAAATGATCAATGTTCAAGCCAAATCTAATTAATCAGTTGTTACAATATACTTATAATGTTACTAATGACCAATACTCTTTTATGTTTGTTCCTATAAAACTCTTGTTTTCAGGCAAAGCAGCTGGACATGACAGATCTCTCCGAGGACAGCAGAGACAGTATCCAGTCCAAGAGATCCTGGAAACCTGTAAGTATCATCCAGTTACGGTGGCATTTTTGCCTTATTTTCTCACCCGATCATGTTATATTTTTCCAACATTTAATTGGAAGGTTGATCCAGGAAATTGAATTAGTTTTCTTTAGTGTCCATGAATAAGCATCGATTTAGTTTTATGTGTAATATTCTAATTAGACACAGTACAGAACCCTGGCAGGTCTCCTTCATGCTGTTTGGCAGTAGCAGTGAAACAGCGCTATCAATAATTTAGTTGGTTTTCGCACAAACCAGGAGTAATAATGTGTTGTGTTGCGCGCGCTCTCTCTCTCTCTCTCTCTCTCTCTCTCTGGCAGGATCTTTGCTTCAGGTCCGGAGACATCACAGATGAGTTGGCTCAGATCTTTAGGGACACGGACAGCGAGGGGGAATTTGAGGGTTTCTCCGATGACAACTCTGAAACGGGGAAATCTGCGGTACAAAAATCTGTCTTCCTTATTCTAAAAAAAACCAAGAAAAAAACCCCAAAACAAAAACGATGTCTTCTCTAAAATAATGAAATAACTTTATTTCTCATGCTGGCAGACTGCGGGGTCTGACGAAGACAGTGACGACATCGGATTTTATTCCGACGGTGAGGAGCCAGCGTCGAAAAAGCAGCGCAGTTCTGGACTGTGTGTCATGTTCAAGTTTCCTACCAAAAGAAGCCCCACCCCTAAACAGAAAGTGGCCAAACAAGGCACCAAAGAGACCACGCCCACAGCCCCGCCCATCAGCAGCAAACCTGCAGGGAGAAACAGAAAGCGCGAGCCAGGACAAACAAAAGAGCTAGTTTTACATGACAGTAAACGCACCGAGGTCCAGTCCAAACCCTCTGATAAAACAGCCAATGTTGAGAGTCTACTGACGGATGAAGAAATGCAAATATTGAACAAAAGAGCCAAAAACATTGAAGAAAATAAAGCAATGGTATTTTTAAGCCACTTTATTATCTTAAAGGAATATACCGGGTTTAATAGAAGTTGAGCTCAATCAACAGTATTTGTGGCATAATGTTGATTACCACAAAAATGTATTCTTTTTCTTTTAAGAAAGCAAATATCTGGGTTAAAGTGAGGCACTTACAATGGAAGTGAATGGGGCCAATCAGTAAACGTTAAAATAATGTTTTCAAAACTATAGACACAAGACAAAAACCATATGAGTGTTAACATGATTTTAGTGTCATAATAACTAACCAAACTTTTCTGTGTGAAGTTATATCCAATTTTACAACTTGGTTGCCATGACGACATAGCTCCCGTAAACCCTAAACCTACAATAAAAACGGTGATTTAAACGACTTTACAGCTCAAATAATACATGAGATTTAACAGAAGATATAATGTGTGCTTTTATAAGCTTCACATGTCTGCCTTTAAACCCATCAAAAATTGGCCTCATTCACTTGCATTGTAAGTGCCTCAATGTAACCTTGATCTTTGCTTTTTTTTTTAAGAAAAGGAGGGACGAGTTGAAATAAATTTTGGTGGTAATCAACATTATTCCACAAATGCTGTCGATTTGTATTGAACCCAAAATAATCCTTTTTAGTATAATATTTAAATTGTTTTAATTCATTGTTGGGAATATACAAGTTTTGCTTTTTTATTCATTTTTAAAAATCTTTTAATCTTGCAGCTTGCAAAACTTTTTGCAGATTTGAGTGCTTTACCTGAACTTCCTTCTAAAACAACGCCAACGGTAAGAAGCCACAATCACCTGCACCAAACACAGAGCTCAAACCACACAGAATACACCAAAAACTGCATTAAAACAAACAACTTGAAACATATGTGAGATGATGTTTTTTTTTGTGGGTCATTTAGATTTTTAATGTTTTTTTGTGTGCCTTAAACAGAAGAAAAAGAAGCCATCCACTCCAAAACGTCGTTTACCGGATGTTAAAAACGAGAGACGTAACCCAAGCCGCAAGGCGAGACCTCCAGAACATTTCGGGTTGGAAGTAGAAGAGAAACCAGCCCCTCAAAAAAGAGAGATCGGCAAAATCGACACCAAGCGTTTGATGGAGGTGAGAAACAAATGTGTATCTTTAAAGTGAGCTGAGCAATAAGGCTGCACAATATACCTTTTAAAATGACATCTACAAATACATAAAAACAATAGATTAATTATATGTGATCTGGAATGGCTTGTGGCTATGTATATGTGTGTATATACTGTGTGTGTGTGTGTGTGTGTGTGTGTGTGTGTGTGTGTGTGTGTGTATATATATATATATATATATATATATATATATATATATATATATATATATGTATGTATGTATGTATATATATATATATATATATATATATATATATATATATACACACACACACACATACACATACACGCATGACATTCAGAGAATTCACCATTTAAACCAAACAAATATATAATATAACCAAATATATTTAACATTTTTAAAGCAAGTGGTAAAATACAGTAATCTTCTTAGAAAATATCAAGTCATGTTTTTTTCTTTCACTAATTGAAAGCATTTTTATTGCATGCTAAATTATTTATAATATTTTATTGATATGCACCAAATATAACAATACATATTAATACCGACATTTTTTTATTAAAACATTTTTCAAAACGCCTCTCAACGGATTAATTAAAACGCATGATTCGCAGAAATAAATCAAAGCTCTTTGAGATACAAGAAGCTGGTGCAAAACGAGTCTACTGGTACGATATCAAGGAATTTTAAAGGGGTCATGACATGCCTTTTTTATTATTTTAAACTGTTCCTTGAGGCTCACTTATGATATTAGTAAAGTTTTTTTTTTTTTTTGCACAAAAAAAGTCATATAATTGTAAAGCATGATCATTTTCCATCCTCATTCTGACCCTCTGTCAGAAACGCTTGGTTTTGGGGCTTCTTCTCCTTTAAGACTTGCCAGTAAACGCCCACTGTTCTGATTGGCTCTCTGCTCTTGACTGACCTCCCTTTTCACTCCTCGCTATTACTGGGCGGGGTTACGGAAGTAATAAGGTAAAGTAGGTGTTGATGTGTTGTTTAGGGCTGAGTATTGATACAGATTATTCGATCCGATTCTGATTCACAAGCTCTCGATTCGATTTCGATTCATATGGGTTTATTTCAGTTATAATGTCCCTTTTGCTTACATATGCAAGAAAGTCTCTCCCAGCTAATGCTGTTAATTATACAGGAGACCTTCTAACTAGGTATAATACAAAAATATCAATTTGACTAATTACGTTTTTATTAATTTTTCATAATTTTGGTCACATTTTAGCTTTTGAAAAATGAACAAATCCATGAATTCAATCAATTAATATGATATTATGTTGCATATATCATTTTTTTGTGACGGGTTTGTTTAATTGCATAATTTGTACCATTTACAAGTATTTACATTGATTTGATGAACATGTGCTAAAACCGGTACTGTCTCTTTAAGAAAACTGGCAGTTCTGTAAAGAGCGTCTGTAAATGAGCGCATATTAATGAGAGAGACTCGAACAGCTTTACCTCCTCCGTGCTATGTGTGAGTAGACTTAAATGTTTATTTTTGATCAACAACTGACTGTAAAGAACAGAAACGATATTAAAAGCGATATTATTCAATGACCGATGGGTCACGTGGATCTCGTATTCGGACACAAATTACAGAAATGTTTTTATAGTACAATGAACTTTTACATGTGAAAAGATTAAGCAAATTTAAATTCCTCATGCCATGACCCCTTTAATGGCCAACTAGAAATAAAAAAAATAATTGTAATATTTTTAATATTATACCATCTGCGTAATATTGAATATTCAATATATTCCAGCCCTACTCCGCACCAAAACCCGAGGCAGTTTGCTCTTTAAGATTTAGTTTTTCTTATTCATAATTGCTTATTAATTGGTTTGATTTCGCTCTAGGTTGAGGACGGTCTCAGAGACGTCAGACCCAAACAGAGGAAACGGCGTACTCGTCAGTCCATCCGTATGCCCGAGGACATCACCGAAGAAGAACTGGAGAACGTCGCAGATCGCGCCAAAGACAAAATCCTTGATAAAGAGAATGTAACTTGGAGTTATTCTGAATTTATGTTTTATTTTGACAAATCATATCGCTATTTGCACGCTAAATATGAGATATTAATATCCTTCAGGGCAGCACGTGTCATCAGTGTCGTCAGAAGACTCTCGACACGAAGACTGAATGCAGGGGCCTGTACTGCCAGGGGGTCAAAGGTCAGTTCTGCGGCCCCTGTTTGCGCAACCGCTACGGGGAAGACGTCCGTACGGCCCTACTCGATCCTGTGAGTCCAAATGTCTGGATTGAATAATTTCATTAATGCCGTTTGTCGTGCACTGCGCTGATAATTTTGTTTCGTCGCAGTTGTGGGAATGCCCCATCTGTCGAGGCGTGTGTAACTGCAGTCTGTGCAGGAAGCGTGATGGACGCTGTGCTACAGGCGCTCTCACAAGATTAGCCAAATATTACGGCCATGACAACGTGAAGGAGTACTTGGAGAGGTAATATAACACTTCAGTTTACCAGTTAAAGGGACGTTTAATTGAGTTAGTCTTATTGGATCAGACACTCATTTTAATGATTGAGTCTGTATAGAGTATGTCTCAATGTTTTTTGTTTATAGTCTACAGAACAACGTGGAGTAAAAGCGGATCATCTGGTCTTCTTGTGAAAGAGACGCACTTGTTTGGAATCAAAATGATTAGGATTGATACTGCCCCACATCTGATGTTTTACTATCGATACTTTTAAAGTTCAGCCACACTGTCTTAGTGTTCAGCACAGATATGCAAATCAGTAGTTTTTTTTTTTTATACTTGATTTTATACTGAACTTTTTTACTGCCATTTTTAAATGAGCTGTGAAAGCAGGTAAAACATGCTTGTGTTAAGATTGCATACTCTTCTCTCATTTGCACTGTTTGAGTTTTTCTCTCTGTAAACTGTTGCTAAGTTTTAATAAAGGTCTTTCCATTTCAGATTCAGTCATTTTCTTACTGAGTGAAATTAGATCAAATTTGATGTTTATGTAAAATGATCTATCAATGTTATATTGACAAACAATGCAACACTTTGCAATCTTTCCAATCACATTTCCAAAATGCTTTGGTAAAACGTAATGTTAGACTTCTTTTAACTGAAATAACTTCAGCTCATCAGGACAAGTGAACATGTTAGCAATTCATGTTTCTTTTTTTTTACATACTTTGCTAGGTTGAAACCTAAGTTTCCAAAAATTTTGGAACCAAAATTTCGGTTCGCTCTGAGCAAAAACTGTATTTTTTCCTTCCGGTTCAGAAATTCCACAGCCTCTTTTCCAAAAGGTAACCGGTTAGAATAAAATAAAAGAACAGTACTCTATGCTGTAAGGGGTGAGTGAAATACCAATTGCAGTGTTGCCAGATCTTGCAAGTGAAACAAGCGACATGGTCTGGAAAAAACAGCCCAAAATGAGCAACTTGCAAGGGTGTAGATTCCAGGGGGATGGGGGGGAGGTAACCCCCCCCAATAATCAAAACAAGCAAGTACAACCTCCCCAATATTTATATCATGATCAATGGAAACATGTAAATGCTTCACGTTGCAACCCCCCAATGTTCAAGCCAAATCTATGCCCTTGGCCACTTGCCTCACCAAAACAAGTGAAAATAAGTAGCAGTTTCCTTCAGGATCAAAGCACATGTTTCATTTTTACAGGCAACATGAAGTGCTGTCCAAAAATGTACTGTGATAAACCCTTTGGCTTCATGAAAAACTTACCGGAACAAAATTAACCGGTTACCAGCATTTAAAAATATCATTTTCTCTCCGGAACAATTGGAAATCGCTTTGTTCCGATTTTCGGTTACGTTCTACTAAAAATTTTGTTCATTTTTTGGTTTTCGTTTTCATTCCTTGAACCGTTTTTAGTCCCTGATTTGCAAAGCCACATTGATTTTATTTTAAACTTTAAGTAGGTGGAAATATTATATTATAATTAGATATTAAAGGTGCTGTAAGCGATTTTGGCATTCTGAGGCTCTCATGTGACTGAGCCATTGAATTAGCCACGCCCCCTCATTCCAAAACCCCGCCCTCCAAAGATAATTTTGAGACCAAAACCGAGCAAAACATCAGCATTGTTTGTTCCTGTGGCTGTCAAATTCAGTAGTGGCACAATAGCGCCCTCAACTGACAAACATTATGAACCACAGCCTCAATGATCCTTCAAATACAACACTATGAGAACGAGCAAAATGATTGACAGGTGAAAAGCGTCAATGTCTGCAGCCTGCGGACACAGATGTGTTTGCTGTTTACAAAGTCTACAGCTGTCACAGATATCTCTGGACACTTATTTTATTAATCTTTAAGGGAGTAGGAACATTTTTTGCATACTTTTCCATGAAAAAAAAATTGCATACAGTACCTTTAAGCCAGGTCTTTTTGCAAACCAACCTCTATGCTTCACCTGGTTCTCCTATAATAAGAAATATTAACACAAAATCTGGGTGAGACCTGTCAAATTAACATTTATTGAAAAGAGGCAGGTGCACCGCAGGCAGAGAAAGTCTCGACCAAAGTCTTTCTAGCAAGTCAGTCCACTGTCGGCCATCTTTGGAACGCTCTCGTGAGGCTATTTCCAGTCATACCAGTGCAGCTCCTATCTACTTGAATGGGGAAAGACCTAAATATCAAATACGGTTGGTCAAGATTACGATCAAAGAACATATTTTAAATCATCAATGAAATCTTACAATACTGGTATCATAAATTATGATTCTTTACCTCATATTTCGCTAAAAACGCAATTTTCCCGGCTTGTCTAGCTAATGCGCACGCGCGTTCTAGAGTTGATTGACAGGCGATGTCTGTATCGGAAATGTAATTGACTCTTCTACCTGTAAGGCGGGAATTCTACACCCGTTGGGCGTTCCAATTTCTCCCATTCATTTTAATAGACGTGGCCCACCTCTGCTAAACAGTCAGACCTCAGCAGCTGTTTAGCGGGATAAAAGCTTCCCTTTGTTGAAGCACTGCAGAGCTGTCAATCAAACTAAGAGAAAGACAAAAGAGCGCCGCCCACCTCCCCACCTGAGCTCATCTCTGCCTCCACACACACACCTCACTTCTGTTCTCCTGTCAGTACCTTTCAGCAGCTTTCACTCACTTTCAGCATATATATAAACAAATATTTATACAATTTGGCTACCTCTCTTTCAGAAACCTGAACTACTAATATACCCGTACATGGCATAGTTTAGGTGCTTAAATGTTCCCCGTGCAGATTAAAATAAATAATAAAGAATTAGACTAGACATGGAATATTTAAGACAGAATTACTCACTTTAATTTCAAGTGTTATGCAGGCAAATATTTGTAATCTTTTTCCTCGTTTTATTTACCCATTACCATAACACGTTTGTACAAAGGTATTTTTAAAAATATCAATAAACTGCAGCCTTTCAGGCTAACCTGGCTAAAAACCCATTATCAAATGCCATGAGGACAAAGAAACATCTTAGAAAAATGATTTACAAATGAGGTGTCACTAGAAAATATTAAAGAAAAATCGGTCGCCACAGAAAATATTACCAAAAAAAAAAAAAAAAACAAAAACAAAAAAAAAAAAACGTCTATTTATAATTGTTTGGTATCAACCACTTTTTAAACTTTTTTTTTTTTCCTCTTTGAAACATGTTATGGTGTGAAAAAGTCAGATAAATTAAAAGCCATGGTTTTACTTCCTAAAAGGACCACGTTTAGAAATAACAGATCGCTACTAAATAGATCGTTAGCGAAAATGAACCATGCAGCACGTCATCTGCATTAACAGCACACAACACACATTAGCAAATACTAATATTTAGGATAAATAATAAATTACACACACACAGCGTCGTCTACTTGTGCTGTGTGGTAACCAAAACGCGGGGCCTCAAATTAAAAATGAAAAAATAAAGATAACAATAAAGAATGCTAGAAAACTCACGAATAAGAACGCCACCACACATATTTCTGAACATCGAACTGAACTGAGTGGCTTTAGGGGTGTGTTCCACCTCAAAGCCGCTTTTCCGTCGTCGGGCCGATCGGTTTGAGTTGCATTTGCACTTGAGCACGGTTCGGTACGATAACAAACCGTTCCGGTTACTCTTACGTACGTAGCGGCGATTTGTCACTTGCCCAGTCAGTCCTTTCAAATCTTCATTTGAACGAGCCAACGAGCCTGGATTTATTCTGTATAAATTTGCTCTGCAACGAAAACAGTTCGACCTGATGGTGGAAAAGTGAATAAAGACATTCGGTACCGTGGATATTTCTGCATGTAACAGGGTCGAATCTCTACTGCACATAAAGTGATCACAAATGTCAATGGGCAACAGGTGGACACACATTTGAATAAAAGAGCCGAGCACTGACGTGGGTCGAGGGTTGGGTTTATCTACATCTCAGCCGGATAATCGAGACTCTGATAACCTCATTCGAAGTATCTCGTCTTCACAGACCACAGTATTCAGCTGTATAAAAAGATTATGTGGTCAGCTGGGCACTACTGCACATAAATATATTTTAAAACGAAGCCGACATCGCCACCCAGCTGTAACGTAGTGATACTGCAGTCTTTGTTAAGGCATCAGAGTACAGTTCATATGACTAGGGAGAACGTCTCTAGATGTTTTTCCGTAAAGACACCTATTCTACCCCTCGGTAATGTAAACATGGTTTTACGAAGATTGTCTTTATAGTATTGCTTTCACTGAACATTGAGCATGTCTTAGAAAGCTTTTTCTTTCTATTGTTTTTTTTAAACAGAAACGTCTTTCAAATCATAATCTATTCTTAAAGGGATAGTTCACCCAAACCATGTCACTTTCTTTCTTCCGTGGAACACAAAAGGAGCTGAACAGTAGCGGTTCTAGCTTGTATAGCGCCCTGGGCGAAACACGCTTCAACACGCCCGCAAAGTTGTTCACGGGGGATGCCGCCGCCCCCCGCAAGATGCCGCCCTGGGCAGCTGCCCATGTCGCCCTTGCCTGGAGCTGAATGTTATGGACTGAGCGCCTCAGTCAACATTTACGTTCGTTGCATCTTTTTATCCATAGAAGCAAGAAAGTAATACAGGTTTGGAACAATTTAAGGTACATTTGAGTAAATAATGAAAGATTTTTCGTTTTTGGGTGATCTGTCCCTTTAACTGGAATGCATCGTTTGTAAATCTAATGTGCTTATTTTTGTTGTTCTTTTAAATAGCCCCTAAATCCTTTTCTATACTCTTGTTTCTCATACATAAATTTGATTTAACTGCTGCAAATCTGCACAAGGTGAATCTGTCGGGCCACGTTCCTCTTGTGCAGTGCAAAATATTATAATTAAATACTGTAAGTCAGGTTCAATGCAGAACAGTCGAGCATCCAACACGCACGGCGTTAATCCCTAAACCATTCTGTATGTGAGGTTATGATTGGCTGATGAACGCACTTCAATCACAGACCACGTCACTCAAAAAGCTTGTGCTAAGGTTCTTAAAGGGATAGTTCAACCAAAAATGTAACTCTGAAATCATGTGCTCATCCTCATGTTGTTTTTAGGAAATTTTAACCAGAACGACAACCTCAGTCACCATTCACTTTCATTGTATGGAAAATATAGATGTAATGAAAGCTAATTGAGACTAAAAAAAGTTCCTTCTGAATTCCACGAAAGAAAGTCAAAGAAAGTTTGGAACAACATTAGGGTGAGTAAATGATGACAACTTTAATTTTTGGGGTGATCTATCCCTTTAACATGTCTGGTCACTACCAACACAGATCGTGTGCAACCTCCTAGCCTTATCGCATGCAAAACGACAGACCAATGCGCGACTGCAGCTGTGAAATGCGAGGCTCCAAGACAAGATTTTCATCCCCGACTGGAACAAAGTGTATTTTAAATTCATGATGATTTTTAAAACATACTTTTTCTGCATAGCCACACATTTTCAGTCATCTGGGAACTTCTTGTGCTACTCGAAATAAAAAACTCCATCATTCAATGCGTAATGTCTTCTAACAGCTTATGTTATTTCCATACTTTCTTTAGATTATTCTTTGTCATAATATTTGATAGTATTAAATTTCCATTTGAAAAAAAAAAATTTACCACGCTCAAACAGCTGTCCATTCTCAATAGAAAAAGAACAAACATAACAAATGAACATATATAAACAAACAATATCATGGTGCTTTTTTCTAATAATATTTGCAGGGAAAACTACTCAAACTCCTCCTCTAAATTGTTTGAAGTCGTGGGCGTGGCTGGGTTCGAATCCTGCGAGAGTGATGCCACGGTCACGATCTGCGGCGAGCCCAGGACCTCGTCCACCTCTTCCTCCATGTCCTCTGTGGTGATGATGGTAAGCGCTGCTCCACCTTTCTTGTTCTGGTGGGTTTTGATGTGCTTTGAAAGGTGGTCGCTCCGCATGAACCTCTTGGAACATTCTGGACACTCAAACCTCTTTTCTCCTGAGTGGGACAGGGAAAATGATTCGTTTATGTAGACTGATGCAAGAAAAGATAATAGTTGTGTCTGTTACTGATCGACAGATACTGTTTTGTAAATGCCTGATGCTGACACCTAGAGAGCAGGGTGGCCAATGTAATGCTGATATATATATATATATATATATATATATATATATATATATATATATATATATATATACACACCGATCAGCCACAACATTAAAACCACCTGCCTAATATTGTGCAGGTCCCCCACGTGCCGTCAAAACAGCACCAACCCGCATCTCAGAATAGCATTCAGAGATTATATTCTTCTAAATACAATTGTACAGAGCGGTTATCCGAGTTACCGTAGATTTGGTCAGTTCTAACCAGTCTGGTCATTCTCTGTTTATCTCTCTCATCAACAAGGCATTTCCGTCCACAGAACTGCCGCTCACTGGATGTTTTTTGTTTTTGGCACCATTCGGAGTAAATTCTAGAGACTGTTGTGTGTGTAAATCCCAGGAGATCAGCAGTTACAGAAATACTCAAACCAGCCCATCTGGCACCAACAATCATCCATGCGATTATCTAATCAGCCAATCATGTGGCAGCAGTGCATAAAATCATGCAGATATGGGTCAGGACCTTCAGTTAATGTTCACATCAACCATCAGAATGGGGAAAAAATTATTTCAGTGATTTGGACCGTGGCATGATTGTTGGTGCAGAGAATGGCCAGACTGGTTCAAACTGACAAAGTCTACGGTAACTCGGATAACTGCTCTGTACAATTGTGGTGATATTCTGAGATGCGGGTTGGCGCTGTTTTGGCAGCACAAGGGTGACCTACACAATATTACGCAGGTGGTTTTAATGTTGTGGCTGATCAGTGTATATACATACATACATACATATATATATATATATGTGTGTGTGTGTGTGTATATATAATACAATTTCTTATATACTATTTGTTATCAAATGATCTAATACTTATATAGTACAATTATAATAATTTTAATTATATAATTAAATTATCTAAAAAAATATTATATTTTTTTAATAAAAATGCACTATTATATTTAGAATAATCAAATTATATAAAAATAATCATACAAAATACTGTATATAATAATATATATTTAATTTGTATTATATTATATCTATATACGTATATTATTAAATAATTATAGTATGATAAATAATAAGATTTCTGGCCAAATTCTAAGGAAGAGTTGCATGAATCTAATGCAGATAAGTTCAAAATTAAATTATAATAACACTTCAGTTTTATTCAATCCTAAAGACTTTCCATAAATAATTCAATCTTATTAAAATTGAGTTTTGTACTCAGAATAATACAATTATGTAAAAATGATAATACAATTAAAATACAATTTCTGGTCAAATTATAAAGAAACATTGCATTATTCCTATGCAGAAAAGTTTGAAATTCGATTATAATTATACTTCAATTTAATTAAATACTGAAAACTATCAACAGGTAGTTTATTCTAATTAAAAATGGTCTATTTGTACTAATTTTTGTGTGTACTATGTATTTGTACGTTTATTAGAGTTTTGTCATCATCAAACTTATTGAGAGTTTCCTGTGCGCTTCACTCATGAGGCTCCACTCCAATTACGTTGAGGCTTTAGGGGCCGCTTTCCAAAGGTTTTTCTGTCTAAACGGGCTAGATGGACATCTTTGATTGACTTTTTATTGTCTTGTGCAGGAGTGCCATTGATTTTAATGCCGTGTCAGGTTAAAAATAATGTCAACTTTTAAAAGAGAGTTCTCGAGACACCTGTGTTCTGCTATATTTGTTACGCTGCACCTAGATTTTTAACGCAAGGATGCATTAGGTCTGAACAGCCCCTAAGAAGACAGGCAGTAGACAAGGCCTCTCACTAAGTTTTGGAAAAGAGCTAGCATTTATTTAAAATTGTTTAAAATATATGAAAACAGAAATGTGCATTATCCACACTAGGATATAGATTGTAGATATGAGGTAAATATGAAGCTGATAATCTCAAAATTAACGATACAACAGTCAATCTCTAGTGCGAATTACTGATTTTTAGCAATTGTTAAGCATGCTAAAACCCCTAAATGTTCGTTTCAGCCTCTGTGTGGATCTGTTCAGGTGTGTGTACCTGTGTGTGTCCTGCGATGTCGCTGTAGCTCGTCGCTCCTTGTAAAGCGTTTTCCGCAGAAGATCCAGTTGCAGACGAAAGGTCTCTCTCCCGTGTGCCAGCGGAGGTGGGCTCTCAGGTGAGATGTTTTACCATAAACCTTCCCACAACCCTCCATATGACACACATGCTGTTTCTTCTTTGAGGGGTCGCTGTTGTTTCTGTTATAAGAGCACAATACAGAAAACGGATTTACAGAACCTTTTCAAACACACATTTAACCCGCAATAAAACTCTAAAATGATTCGAAACGTTTCTTTATGTAAAAACGGGTCTTTTGCAATGTAGATTTTCTGTGCATTTTACTATTTTGCAAAGATGAGTGGTGCTCCACGATGCCAGGGTGTTGTTAAGTGTAAGCATGCACGTTGCAATGTGGTTGCTAGGGTATTCTGAGCAGTTGCTAGGGTGTTCTGGGTGGTTGCTAGGTCTCTGAATTTCGTTTTATCATCTGCTAGTCCAGTTGTTTTGACCTTAACACATATGTTTGCACAAGTTATGGGAAGTTTAATACTTAGGGTTAGGGCTTTGTTCAAGCCCAACGTATGAGCAATAACAGTAGTGATGCCTTCGCTATAGGGCCGAAACGATTAATCTACGTTATCGACAATATCAACAATAAAAAAAATTGTTGTCGAATAGTCGTTTGATGTCATTTAACGTAACATAAGATCATATGAAACTCTAGTGATGATGCGTGAGAGCAGCACTGCAGCTCACACCTGATTGAGGAGAGGAAGAAAACACAGCTCACAGTCCAGATGACTCCAAACCTTCCGAACAGCTTCAGGTGATGTAGATCGCAAAGTATGAGGAAATTATACAAAAATACAAAGTAAGTAAATACTCTCGTTGTGGAGCCGGAGCTTAAGCAAAACTTACATTACAAAGCGTCTTTAAAGGCAACACCCCGGCATTATATCTTTAATGCATCCTTTATTAAATTTCAAATAATAAAGAAGCATGTCATATAAATACGGACAAACTCCGAAACTGGCATTTCTCTGTGCGGTCAGCACCTCTTCTATGAGTCGCGTGAAGTGACACGATCTAAGGGGGAGAGATGGAGACTGCACCTGGCTGATGAATATTCTCTCTTGCTGCAGCTAGATTATAAAGTGATGACTCACGACGTATTAAATCATAATATATTTGTCAAGGTGTGTATCTTTTCGTGAAGAAATCGGTGATACGCAGCTCTATTAAGAAGAGAAAGTTTGAGTTAAAGATGGATGAGCTTTTGATTTGTTTTTGTTTTGGCTTGTTTTCCAATATAAATATCTAAAACTCCTTTTAAACAAATGTACATTTTCTTTTAAGAAAATGTTTTTTATCTGAGAATGTTGAATATAATAATAAATATTTTAAAATATGTAAAAATCCTTTAAAAAAAGATGCATTGACCTGAGAAGCAGCATATAAGATATTTAGACTTGCTTTTAGAGAATATATCTTGAATATAAGTATATTTTGTCTTTACTGCACTCACTGAAGTATAACCAAGTGAAAAAAATACACTTATATATAAAATACACCTATATTCTAAGTCTAAATATCTTATGTTGTTTCTCAAGCTAATGTATCTTTAGACAATTTTAAAATGGAAAACAAGACAAAAACACTTGATATCAACAGGATTTTTTGCCGTCAAAAAGTATTTTTTCCTTTAATTCAGTGAATGTCATTTAGAGGTATTTTTAAAAGATGATTTTGTCCTCTTTATTGTTAGTAAGCATGTTTAATACAACCTTTTAAGTCGGGGCACAAGCCGAATAATCGGTTAAGAGCTATTGATTAATCGTTGCAATAATCGCCCGAATAATCGTTAGATTAATCGACTATCAAAAATAATCGTTAGTTGCAGCCATACTTCACAAACACCACTATTTTACAGTGTAAGTACATCTTGGCATTTTCATACTTTCTTTTACAAAAAACAGCATAAAAAGCGAAATACTTGAGTGTAAACCAAAAACTACATTGCGTGTAAAACCCCTTCCGTTCTGGTACACTCCTCCTCTTGAAAACTCTCATATTACACTCCTTTACTCTCATTTTCCCTCTCCTTTTCTTCTCGGCTGTACCTCCCCTCTCCATCTCTGCAGTTCGGGCAGGAGCAGGCCACCCTGCGCAGTCTCTTGCTGGGTTGACCTTCCTGGTCAGACGGGCTCTGGACCTGCCCCATCTGATCCGGACTCGCTGCACTCAGGGTCGTGCTGCTGATGTTGCCAACAGTGACCGTCATTGGGGCCGACTGAACTTTGACCCCCTCTTGACCCTGCTGCTGACCTGTGGGAATGATGAAACAGTGCAGGTGATTAAATCAGGTTCTGAGTGGTTGACTGAAAGAACTGGTTCAAATGTCAATGGATGAAAACTACAATGGCAAGTTTAGGGAAACACCAAAAAAAACAAAAAAAAAAAAACAAAAAATATATATATATATATATATATATATATATATATAATAAAATAATTATTTTTACACTGCATTAAAAATATAATTAATTAAAAATATTTAAAATTAAATATAAAAATTATCTAATATAATAGTATATCATATAATGAAATAAATAAATTATACAAATAATAAATAACAATGTACTGAAATTATTTATAATTCTAACATAGAATTATTCTATAATTATATTTTTAATACCATTTTGTAACATGGTCCGATGCTACCTAGGTAAAGTACATCTCAGGAATCTGTCCAAACTTTTCTCCTCAGAAAAGCCAGAGAAGGGTGGGAACGAACTTGAACAAAGAGTCTGAAATCTGACACCAAACGAAGGATTCGGAAACAACATTCAGACTCCAACTCATAAAATATAAATGGCTTAATTTGCCGTTTTACTGCAGAAGTAATAAAGAGACCATGGAAAAAGACATAACTGCATTTTATGCTATTGTTTACAGCTGATTTACAGGAAAAGAAAAGGAAATTCAAATATTAGAAAATTGTATTAAATAATAGTCGTTTTCAAAATAACACCAAATACAACCAAGACAACCAAAATGGATGTATGGTTAGAATAAGTTTGTGATGTGATAATTCTTGGAAAATGTATTGATATCATTTGAGAATTTCACAATCAGATCCTTGAAGCCAACATGAAACAGCATTCACAACCAATTTTACTGACAAATTTATGAGTGGAAGAATATTCAACAAAAATAATGTAGGGCAGGACTTTGTTATTTCCATCTGGAATTGATTGTATTGTGAAAAATGGTCTTTAAATGACAGGTTGTAAATGATGTTAAGGGATGGGGTAAAAAAAAAAAAAAGTCAGCCTAAAAGTCATTCCAGAGGCATTTTGATGTAATAAAAAATAATAAATAAAATAATATGAAAATATAAAATGTTTCATATGGAATAACATGCACTGATGATTCATTCACAATAAAAACAGGAACGTATATTAAACTTTTAATATATATAAATATACAAACATTTTATTTTCATGCTGACTCAAAGTGAATTCAAGAAAAGCTCATAATACCAAATAAACATCAGCAACATTTATTAATCAAAGCACATTAAAAAAATTATAACAATTGTGACTCACCCCTCCTTAATTAAAAAAAAAAGCACAAATTGCTGTTACAGTGAGGCACTTACAATGGAAGTGAATGGGGCCAGTCCATAAATGCAAAACTACCCAAACAAATAGTTTAAGTCTGACCCTATGAAATCGGTTTTATTTGTTTTTTCTAAATAAAAACTTTTATTCAATACAACAGCATTCTTGCTTGTGAGATATTTCTTAAATATAATAATAATAATTATTATTATTATTACAGTAAATACTACATTGTACTATGCAGTAGTAATATATTTAGCAATTTCTTCAATTCTGCCATCAAGCTTGTATTTTCAATTGCACTTTTATTTTGATATTAAGGCTTTTCCATTCTGTGTTTTTGACGGTAGTTTCACACCTCCAGATAAGACGTTTGTTATATGGCGTATAAGTGTGTTTATTAAAGCGCAGAATGTTGCGATTTAATTCTATAAATATGTAGTCTGGAGGCGCTGTGTGCTTTACAGTAAATGTGCGCTCTCTTCTGTCATCTACTACTCGGTGCTCTGTACTACCAGTACTGGAGAAACACTGACATTGTTAAATCTTTTTTATTTTAGCATTGACTTGGTACCAAAGTATCGATACTTCTGAACAGGCCAGACGCTCTTACCTTGCACACCGGTGATGGTGAGTGGTACACTCTGCACCTGGACTCCAGCTGTACCCAAACCCGCAATATTCAACATCTGCACCCCCGTCCCGGAGGGCAGCTGTGCTGCGCTCAGTGTGATGGGCGACCCACCGAGCGTCAGTGGGGCAATTTTCGTGAAAGTGCTCCCGCTTGTGTTTGATGCCACTGGGGCAAGAGTCAGCTGCTGGGGTACGCCCGCATTCTGCACCTGAACGGTCTGCCAGCTGATCTGCCCTGAGGGCGTGAGAGTTGGCGTTCGGATCAGAACCTGCGTTGGGTTCTGGAAGGCCTGAAGCTGGAGGTTCTGCTGAACTGGTTGTAAAGTCTGGCCCGGTTGGATCTGTATGGATCCTTGGACCACCTGCTGCTGTGGCGATTGGATCTGAATCTGCTGGAAAACAGGGTGGCCTACGATTTGGAATTGCTGTATTTGGCCAGTTTGTTCTGATGCAAGTTGAAGCCCATTGGATTGAGAAACGTTCTGGATGTCCGTCTCGCCATCCTTCTGGGCCTCTGTAGATCCAGTGGACACCACAGTAGCCGTTGTTAATGTTGTACCATCCGTAGAGGATACAACAATTGAATCGGTTCCCGACGAAGTCGTTGTGCAAGATTCAGCAGTACTAGCGATGGTTGACGTTATCACCTGGTTGCCATTCAAAATACTTCCGTCACTTGATTGGACTAGCTGAACAGACCCACCACTTCCGGCAACGTTGTTGATAACCGGTAAAGCCAACGTTACGCCACCAAGATTGATGGGCAACGTAGTCACCATTGGCGCTTGCGTACCCTGAATAGTTTGCAACTGGAGAGGGAATGATGGCCTGATCTGAAGCGGAATGGTCTGATTGGCTAGATTCTGTGTGACGATGCTGGCCGACCCCGCCCTCTGGGGCGTGGCCAAAATGGCTTGGTTGTTTCCGGTAGGGATGAGCTGGATCTGTTCCGGCTGAACACTTAAGGTCGAGGGGTTATTTGGACTTATTTGGATCTGCTGTCCATCAGCGGTCTGCAAATGAGGAATCACCTGATATTGAATTCCGCCCGTTGAGTTAGGCAAATTCTGCACCTGGATGATTTGAAATTGTTGCTGCTGCTGTCCAGCAGATGCATTATTTGAAGTGACCGCCTTGATCTTTCGTCCAGCTGTGCCTTCACTGATTGCAACCCCTGACTGCTGGACGTTGTCCTTGGTTGTGGTCGCAGCATCAGGGGAAGTCGCAATGATCTGCCAGCCATTTCCTGTTAACTGCGCAGGAACTAGCTCGAGTTGTTGCGTAGGGTTCTGGAGTTGCAGCAGACCCTGATTCGGGTCGATAATTATCTGCTGTGGTGTGGCACCCTGACCATCGCCACCAACACCTCCTATTTTACTGCATGTCGCTGCAAGCAATGCGAGGGGGGACGGCTGTGCATCCTACACACACAAACAAACACACAAAAAAAGTGTGATGTCAATGTCAGCAGTTGTGGGTGGGTTTACAGGAAGAGCTGGTGGGCATATGAACCACAATCTCTCCATTTGTCTTTCACAGGTTCGAGAGACAAGCTCTTCATTTCAAAATTCATTCTAAGACATTTCAGATAAAACCAAGTTATTATAAATAAAAATATCCAACAATCTAAGTACAGTGTGGCCTAAAAGTTTGGGGCTACAAGTGAAAATGCTTCTATTTTGCATTTTTTGTATTTAATACAGTTTGTTCTCATAACAAAATATACTGTCAACATAACAATATTTGGTATGTTCCATGTTTTGCTTTAATGACAGTATGCACTCGAGCTGGTATGGACTCCACAAGTTTGTACAAAACTTGATCATGTTATCCAGTATGATTAAAAAATGCTTCAATGGAAGCATAGAAATATGACCATCTGTACAAATAAGCTAACATTGTGCACTGATCGAAATCAGCCGATATTTGTCTTAAATCCATGATCGTGCCTAGAATCAGGGCTGATCTTTTTTGCAGCATGCAGTTAATCACATATGCACTGCTACTCTAATAAATGAGCACTTGCTCAGCCCTTGAAGCATGACAGAGTGGCCTTTGGAGGGTGAGTTGTTGGCAATTCTAAGCATTCACAAATTTAAACTTTTAGACATAATGTAATTCATGTGAATATGCCATTTTGTATTTAAAAATGTGTTAAGAATTACACGTGTATGAATATTAAGTTGCACATTACAGTAGTAATTCTGACTCGCTGCACAGTGAGCAGGAAGAGGCTGCGAACGGGTATAAAAACTAATTAAACAACATATAAACATGCAAATACAAATCTGAGTACTTGTGTTGTAATGCGAGTCATGACAATCAGACGTGTGGCGCGATAGAGACTGTTTGAGCGATCATGAGCACATTCAGCTTCAATATTAGTGATGGGAAAATCTGATCATTTTACTGACTTGGATCTTTGAGTCTCGTTCAGCAAAATGATTTGTAATCTTTATTCAAGTCATTTCATTCATTTGAGCAGAATTAAATTAAAATGTAAAATTTTCAATTGCCAAATCCCCCCAACACGTCTACTTATGCAAGCTTTAATTATAGTCCCAATAAGGAAAAAATTATAATGCAGCCAAGGGCAAATTATGAGAAACAGAATGATTAGTTCACCTCTGGAATCTTCTTGTCCGAGTCGTTCGTTCTTTTGTCATGTGACAGCCGTTTAAGGACCATAGCGTATATGGCTATCACGTGACAAAAGAACGAACGACTCGGACCAGATGACTTGAGATGTGAACTAATCATTTCTGTTTCCTGTGTGAGCAATGCATAGCGTATACGGCTGTCATGTAACAAAAAAGCGAACGACTCTGACCATAGCGTATACGGCTGTCACGCGACAAAAGAACGAAGGACTCTGACCATAGCGTATACGGCTGTCACGTGACAAAAGAACAAACGTATCTGACCATAGCGTATACGGCTGTCATGTGACAAAAGAACGAACAACTCTGACCATAGCGTATACGGCTGTCACGTGACAAAAGAATGAACGACTCGGACCAGAAGACTCGAGAGGTGAACTAAATCATTTCTGTTTCCTGTATGAGCAATGCATAGCGTATACGGCTGTCATGTGACAAAAGAACGAACAACTCTGACCAAAGCGAATACGGCTGTCATGTGACAAAAGAACGAAGGACTCTGACCATAGTGTATACGGCTGTCATGTGACAAAAGAACGAAGGACTCTGACCATAGTGTATACGGCTGTCATGTGACAAAAGAACGAAGGACTCTGACCATAGTGTATACGGCTGTCATGTGACAAAAGAACAAACGACTCTGACCATAGTGTATACGGCTGTCACGTGACAAAAGAACAAACGACTCTGACCATAGCGTATACGGCTGTCATGTGACAAAATAACGAACGACTCTGACCATAGTGTATACGGCTGTCATGTGACAAAATAACGAACGACTCTGACCATAGTGTATACGGCTGTCATGTGACAAAAGAACGAACGACACCGACCATAGCGTATACGGCTGTCACGTGACAAAAGAACGAACAACTCTGACCATAGCATATACGGCTGTCATGTGACAAAATGACGAACGACTCTGACCAAAAGAGTTGAAAGGTGAACTAATCATTTCTGTTTCCTGTACAGCGCCTATGCGGTTTTCACGTAACAACCGAACGGAGGTTGCGCAATGCAAATGCGCAGTCAACACAAAATGTACGAATCACTCTCTGAGACTACACGTTCTTCTGAGTCACATAAAAGATTTGTTCAAAATGAACGAATCGTTCATGAACGACCCATCACTATTCAATATGCTCACTTGTGGTATCAATCAAA
This sequence comes from Myxocyprinus asiaticus, assembly GCF_019703515.2. Taxonomy (NCBI): domain Eukaryota; kingdom Metazoa; phylum Chordata; class Actinopteri; order Cypriniformes; family Catostomidae; genus Myxocyprinus; species Myxocyprinus asiaticus. Next base: position 3,512,310 of record NC_059373.1, on the reverse strand, counting down.
CATGCGCGCTCTCAATATCTCATCAGTCACTCATCTCAGCATTGTGAGGATCCCAATTTAAATCAGATTAATGTTGGTCACAATACCACTTATAACAGATAATAAGAAGTAACTGTTTAACCTTCAATAACGGCACCGCGTCTTCACGCATTTGCTTAATAAATAGTGATTTGTGTTACAACAAGATGTCAATGACGGTAAACAAATCATAGATATTAATGATTTCTCACTGGAGCAGTTTTAAAGCTTGTAATGGATATCTTTTTCTTATTTTGAATGTATCTCTGCTGTGTGTGATGCTCTCATGGTTTTTACTGGTTGCCAATATGTCATGATGACCTTTTGATATTGACAAAAGCTATTCATGACTGTTTTTAATACAAATAAAAGTTAGCAATTCACAATTAATGTAATTTTAATGTAATTTTGGTGACACTTAATAAAAAGATTCCATTCGTTAACATTTGTTAATGCATTAGGTATCATGAACAAAATATTTTTACAGCATTTATTAATGATAATGTTAGTTAATAAAAATACAATTGTTCATTGTTAGTTCATGTTAGCTCATAGTGCATTAACGTGCATTAACTAATACAACTTGTATATGTTGTAAATAACATTAAATACATTCGTTTATGTTAACTACAGCAATGTTGTTAAATAATGTTAACAAATGGAACATTTTAGTAGTGTTACCGTAATTTTACTGTGTGGGGCATAAACGTATAACTGTAGCATATAACTTGAAAAAGTGTGGCAAAGGTCACTTTAAACAAAAATCGGTATAGGCCGATCTTAGTGTTAAAAAAATCAGAGATCGGTATCGGCCTCCAATTTCCTGATCGGTGCACCACTAGCTAACATGTCACAAATTTGCCTCTTTGCTTAGATTAGTGATCTAGAAACAGTGCATACTATTTCGAATTCATTTTACATTACAAACTTTCTTTGTTTTAAATATTTCAAAATCCTTAAACTTTATTTCCAGGTTTAAATTTAAAAATCCCAGCACCTACACATTTTGTACAAATGCATCACAATTCTAAATTCTAAATTCTAAAATGCTTAAAAGTGTAACATAACAGTTCACAAATGTTTCATCTAAGACTTAGTAATAATTGCACACACAAGGCATAACAAGATAAGACAGGAACAGTGTGTAACTGTGCCCAAGCAATAATCAGGAAGTGCTTTCAGTGCAAAAACTGAGCTGGCACACAAGCAACACACTTCAATCAAAACTTTGCATTTCTAATACCTGTGATCCAGAACTTTTCCCTTTCGTACCCCCTTCCCCACTGGTTTCCCCCCCATCTGTGGCCATTGCTTCCTTCTTTGGCTCTGTAAAAAGAGTTTTATGTCAGAGTCAAAGAAATGTGTGTGGGGAACTGCAAATTAAATGAATGCAAATAACACATTACACTTAAAACAACTTGATGAATATATTAAGTTTTACAATGCAAAACCTTCCTAGATATCTAAACATACATGCATCTCCTTAACAAGCATTGCACAAGCCCCAAAACTGATCAATGGGCACAAATAAACAGCAGATCCCATATGAACCTAAGGTGGGACACAGATGGATAGATGGCACATATGCACGCTTGGAGAAATAAGGGGTGGAGACGCATAAGGAGGGGAGGGTACGTACCACTCATTCCGCATTAATAAAACCCGGAGAGGAGTTGTTTAAGAGAAAAAAGGCCGGACGCCGTGGAAAGAAGGCAGGCAGCGGCCCAGAAGAAGGACGGCCTATTTTCTCCAGCGGCCGCAGACTGTGGCGCAGCTCTGACGCACGGACCCACCCCGCCAGGAAGGGCGGTGCCAATGCAAAAACACCCTTCAATAACGGAGCACAAAATGCCAATGGAGTCCAAGCGGTCGGGTCCAACAGAACCGGTCCTGTGCGCGTTAAAATCCGCCCTATTTGTGCTGCGCGCCTCGGAATTAAATGATATTCCTCCGCATATATATTTGCAGGTCTGTCAGCGAGCTCCGTGCGCGCGAAGGCCCACCCACTCCCATTTAAATATCTACGAATGCCAAACCATCACGTCCGGTCTATTTCTCTCTTTTCTATCGGCCCAGGATGAGTTTGAATGGGATTATTCCGCGGAATTCTCTCACGAAATTTCAATTTTTAGTGCACTATTGCCTTTGGAGCCTCACTAAAAATTGCTATGGCTTTTGTGGGCGGATGCTCCCCGCCCACATATTCAGATTGGATGGGAACCGACTGCCGGCGCGGTGACGTATGGGGTTTGTAGTTTAACAGAGAGCGAAGCCCGTTCGCTCCAGTTGCAAGAGGACTACAACTCCAATGACGCTGTACGTTGACGTGCTTGACGTTCCATAAGGGGGTGTTATCACGTTCGGTTGTTCGGAATGAAGAAGGGCGGGCTCTTGTGGCATGTGGGGGTTGGGCGAGTGGAAACGGGTGGAGAAACACGAACCATCGGCCCAGTTCGTCGAATAAACGCACAACCCACTCAAAATACACGCCCTTAACCACACGTAGCCCAACACAATTGTTCAATAAAGGAAATAAACAAACACTGCGCTAAATAACTGTCGAATATAATTAGGACTGCTATATGTAGGTTTCATGGCTGCACCTTAGAGGCCCACAAAATGTATTAGGACACTTAAAAATGTGCAAAACAAAATATCTAACTGACTTTTATTTGAAAGAAAAATAGCACTAGTACACTTAACAAGCAAAATATCTTATAAAAAAAGAGTTTACACAAATATAGTTCAACATGAAGTATCTGAAGGGGTGTAGATTCTGGGGGGATGGGAGGGAGGTAACCCCCCAATAAACAAAACAAGCAAGTACAACCCCCCAATATTTATACAATGATCAATGGAAACATGTAAATTCGTCACACTGTAACTCCCCCAATTTTCAAGCCAAATCTACACCCTTGAGTATCTGACACACTTTTTGGTTGTCAAATGTTGGTGGAACATATCCATAGTTAATATGATGAAATACACCTGTGGTTCCTCTGCTGGGACACCTGTGTGGTCTTCAAACATCCACTAAAAATCATCTTGACACCAGTTGGTTAAAATTAATTACAATTTTTAAATTTATTTTGCAGAAGACACTTGTTTTGCAATGTTTTCTTATCTTATCCAATGATACTCAGACATTTTTAAGAGTGGTACAGGTGTCCAAATACATTTTTGGGGCCCGTGTAAGTGAAATACTTGAACCATTTTTTACAATTTGCGAAATGCACACATTTAACTCACATTTGATCTTACCAAAGCCAATACAAGCTCAAATATTTGGCCTTAGAATAAAGACATTTGGGGACCCTATTTTAAGAGCACTAGTGCTAAGCAATATGTCATACACACGAAGTCAGTGGTCATGGCCATGAAGTTTTGATATTTTCATGCAAGCATGTGCTAAGTCTAGGCAGAAGTGGGTTGGCAAAATCACGTGCACACAGCGCTAATAGGCTGGGTCAAGTGCAATTTATTTCTGAAGTCCTTCTCCGGTTATTGCACCGTCTGCGTCCAATATAGTCCATTCCTTGAGAAGTAATGTTGATAACAATTATATATAAGTATTTGGTTGTGTAAATGGGTGTAACTGTAATGCATTAGAATAATAGAAATATGGACCATTTGTGTCTTATGTTCTTTTGCGCAATAACTACATGTTTGCCGTGAACTTTCTCCCGTTTTGTCTGCCATCGTTCCAATACTACCAAGGATGTTTGTGTGTCCTCTTTGTTCTCCATTGGCCTGTCTCACCTGCAGTCTTGACAGTGTTACTGGATGCTTGATGCTTCACTGCTCTCCCATCGTTCATTGTTTTGTAATGTATACTTGTTATATGTTTCTCTGTTTAATGTTTTATGATTAATCTCTGTAAAGCGTCCTTGAGCATTGGAAAGGCCAATACAAAATAAACTTTTAGATCTAGTGACACAGAAATCATGGTTTTAAAAGTGATCGATAGCTCTTTAATATCACCTGTTGGTAGAATCTCCAAACTGCAAATGCAGGAACTGATTTAAGACTTTGCGCAGAGATTAGACGTGCTTCTCAGACGTCTTAGTGCAATGACCTATTTCTCAGGAAAATAGCAAATTGCGCTTTGTGCCACTTCATTAACAAGCAATACACCCACAGTTTGCACGCATACACCCACAGATAGCGCAAACACTCCCACCCACGCCCACTCGCGCTTTGCGCTGGCACGAAAATTATGCTTAGAATTAGAGCTCTCACGGAAATTGGATAAGCCATAGCACATGGTTGTTGCACGTTGTGCAGCTCCTAGCGCGGTCACAAAAACAGGGCCTAAACATATTTGACATAAACAAATTTATTTGGTTCTTACATTCCCTTGAAATGAGCTTTACCAGTTAAAACCACCATTTTCAATGGAAAGCTACCTGACAAGATAATTTCTTATTCATCCAAATCCATATTTTAAAACTGTTGTTGTCTGTAATATTCAGAACACATTTGCACAAAAAAAAAAAAAAAAAAGACCTTATCTGCAGGTTAGGCTCGTGTCTGTCGCACATCACAGAAAGATGATAGATTTCTGTTCATTTGTTTATGTGTGTGTCTGTCTGTATGTGTGTGTGTGCGCAATCTGTTCTTGGGAGGTGTGGTGGTCCAGAACTGGGAAGTGTGTACACACAATAACAACTTGCAAAATACAGTGCTGTGAAAAAGTATTTGCCCCCTTCCTGATTTCTTCTGTTTTTATGTATATCTCATAGTAAATTGTTTCAAAAATTCAAACAAAATCTAACATAAAACAAAGGCAATCTGAGTAAACACAAAATACAGTTTTTAAATTACAATGTTATTTATTGAAGCAAAAAAGTTATCCAATACCAACTGGGCCTGTGTGGAAAAAGTACTAAATCCCCAAATCTATGAAACTGCATTCATAATGGGGTTCAGCTGGACTAGACACACCCAGACCTGATTACTGCCATCCCTGTTCAATCAAATCAACACCTAAATAGAACTTTTTCAGCAGCATGAAGTTGGCTAAAAGGTCTCACCCAGTAGCACACTATTTCAAGGTCGAAATGATGAGGATAAAGGTGATTGAAATACATCAGTCTGGGAAGGGTTACAAAGCTATTTTAAAGTCTCTGAGACTTCAAAAAAACCACAATGAGAGCCATTATCTCCAAATGGAAAAAACTTGGCACAGTAGTGAATCTTCCCAGAAGTGGCCGACCTTCCAAAATTCCTCCAAGAGCACAGCGACGACTCATCCAGGAAGTCACAAAAAAGCCAAGGACAACATCCAAGGAACTGCAGGCCTCTCTCGCATTAATAAAGGTCACTGTTCATGACTCCACTATCAGAAAGACACTGCCCAAAAATGGCATCCATGGAAGAATGGCGAGGTGAAAACAACCGCTAACCCAGAAGAACATTAAGGCTTGTCTGAATTTGCCAAAACACACCTTGATGATCCTCAAACCTTTTGGGAGAATGTTCTGTGGACTGATGAGTCGAAAGTGGAACTGTTTGGAGGACAGGGGTCCCGTTACATCTGGTGTAAATCAAACACAGAATTCCTCAAAAAGAACATCAATCCTACAGTCAAGCATGGTGGTGGTGATGTGATGGTGTGGGGATGCTTTGCTGCTTCAGGGCGACTTGCAATAATTGAGGGAAACATGAATTCTGCTCTCTACCAGAAAATCCTAAAGGAAAACATCCGATCATCAGTCCGTGATTTTAAGCTCAAGCGCAACTGGATTATGCAGCAAGACAATGATCCAAAGCACAGGAGTAAGTCCACCTCTGAATGCCTCAAAAGAAGCTAAATTAAAGTTTTGGAGTGGCCTAGTCAAAGTCCTGACTTGAACCTGATTGAGATGCTGTGGCAGGACCTGAAATGGGCAGTTCATTTTCGAAAACCCTCCAATGTGGCTGAACTAAAGCAGTTCTGCAAAGAAGAGTGAGCCAAAATTCCACCACAGCGATGTGAAAGACTGATCTCCAGTTATCAGAAGCGTTTGGTTGAAGTTGTTGCTGCTAAAGGTGGCACAACCAGCTATTCAATTTAAGGGGGCAGTTAGTTTTTCACATGGGTGATAAAGGTGTTGGATAACTTTTGCTTCAATAATATATATATTGAATACAGTATTTTGTATTTACTCAGGTTGTCTTTGTTTTATGTTATATCTCGTTTGAAGATCTAAAACAATTTAGTATGAAAAAAAAGGGGACAAATACTTTATTACAGCACTGTACTACCGTACTACTCTTACTTTATTTGCTGTATATAGATATGGCAAATAAAGTAAGAGTAATATTGTAGTATGCCATACCAAACTCAGCAAGAATGCATGTCTTAATTAATTGAAAGAATAGATATATTGTATATTTCATTGTAAAATGTTTATTGTTTCCATTTTTTTTTTTTATTTAAAATGACATTTTAAAGTGAATTTAATAGTTGTTCATTTATTGCAATCATAAGACATTTATATAAAGGCATTTTGCATTGAATTCTGTGATACTGGTGTTTTAAAGCTGAAACTGGTGTCAGTGATGCTCTCTGGTGGTTGTGTAAAAAGTTGCACCCTAGGCATAAGCTGAAAATTCACAACGGCAGTAACAACAGTGTCCAAAGCTTTGTTAAAGCTGAAGTGTGTAACTTTTTCAGTGTTAAAATACTTTCTCCTAGCCTTGCTTGATATGCAGATCGGATTCAAAGGTTAATTTTCTGGAAAACTGTAAATACTGTGTCTCTGTGGCTCTATGAAAATTCCTCTGTTTGTTTTGAATGACCCATCCAGGCCGACAACAACATTGATTCGACCAATGGAATGAGTTGGGGGTGGGACTATCTGGTGGTTCAATTCACAGGAGACTAGGGGCGTATGCAGAAGGCTGTTTGAATGTCTATTTTTGCAATTCCGTTGATGGCGATACTAGTGGTGCAGATATTACACACTTTTTACAGCTTTAAAGGTATAGTTCACATATAAATGAAAATTCTCTCATTATTTACTCACCTACAGATGTGCATGACTTTCCTCTGCAGAAGACAAATGAAAATTGTTAGAAGAATATTTCAGCTCTGTAGGTCTGTACAATACAATTCGATGGTGACCAGCCCTTTAGAGCTCCAAAAAGCACAGACCTAGCAGCCTGGATGCAGCATCATTCAAATGCAGTAGTGTTTGGTTAAAAATCACAATGAGTCAGCCATTATTAATTTAATCCACGAGAGAAAGTGTCCAATAACACAGCAGTTACTGAGATTAGGCGAGTAGTATCCTGCTGGTCATGTGATCTCAACATGGCAGCCTGCTTGAGGGGACCCTCTCCTTGTGGAATAAAAGAGCTTTTATAAGGTTACTGATATGACTGGAGTCTTCATTTTACAAGAGTCATCATGATTATATACTTATGATTCAAAATTGCAATTAATAACTTTAGGAGTTAAACTTTCTTAATGAGGAAAAAAAAGAAGTTCACCTTTAATCTAATATACTGTAAATATATACTTTTGTTAAGTAGCTTATTCATAAACATGATGTGAAACACTGTGCATTCAACCTACAAAGTTTGGATTAAAAAATGCAAGTGTTGGTGACCTTATTCACGCACCATCTTTGATGTTTAATGGGAATGACAACGAGGCTGTGATCTCTCCAATGGCACGAACAGTATAAACATGTAAAAAGCTGCTTGATCAACTCATGTTGTCTGGAGTTTTTTATGTCAGCTGAATGTTCTCAGAGAGATTTTTTCTCCCCAATGTTTTGTCCGCAGAATGATCCAAAAACACTTTAAACTGCAATAGTCAATTGAAGAGACGGTAAACAAATTTCTCACAGCCTCTTGTCATTCCCATTAAAAATCAAAGATGGCGCAGCTGTGAATAAGGTCTATACTGTCTTTGTAAGTCTTTTAATGCCTTGTTTTTAAATGTAAAAAACAGCCCACATTATTTTAAATCCTGGTATGCCCTTAACATCTGTAGCACCAATGATCACATTTTAAATGGAATCAACATTAAGTGACTTAAAGAGTTGCCCACATAATATTCCAGACCTGTTTTGGCAGTTGCATTGCACATATGACCACTAGGAGCCAGTAGATGAATTGGTAATAGTACACCTTCTGCAAGTCACCAAAAACTTTTTTCCAGGTACTTTTTGAGTTTCTCAGAATGATGGTATTCAAATCTCCTTTAGGGGGAAAAAACTAAATAAACACAAATGAAACCATTTTTGGAACTCAGTAAGAGCATAGAGCTATACAACTAATGTGAATAGCAAAGCTCAGATCATTTGCTCTTGGAAGAGTTTCATGAGGAATGATTGATTTCATATTGACATCTCTGATGTTTTATTGCAGACTTTGGTGACTTGGGAAATCTTATCACAAATATGAAACATTGTTGAGATCTCTCCTGAAACTCTACCGCGGTCATTTTCTCTGGAGAAACATCTGAGAAGCTGGAGACTCTCCATTGAATCTCATTTCCAAACTGTACAGAACTACAATTTGGAAAGCTATTTCTACTTAAATGCTCAGTTATCTTGTTGTGCACTTCACTGTAAGTTGCGTTTGTATGACAGGCGTCTCAGTGTCTCTATATCCTGCGGGTGTAGCTACGACAGATTTACTGCCTCTCTAGTGAATGAGATTTTTGGCACGCCACACTCTTGTTCATAAAGTGAGTGTTTACTCATTCATATAGGTGTTGACAGGCTAACAAAAATGCCTTTTTAAACCTTAATGTACTACAAAAAGTGTAGTTGATCTTGTCAACAGGTTCATGAGTGGATTTTTCTGTTGAATGGACATAAAATTAATTCAGAAACAGATTTTATGCTCCACTCAGATCCCTCTATGCAATTGTTTAAAACTAGCCTGATCTCATAGTGAAATCGGAAAGAGTAGACCGACTTTTCGTTCGTCAAAATCGGTATACGTTGACCGAAATTTCGAAACACTGCCCCCAGTGGCCAAAGCGGTAAGTGTTGTAGGGCATAAGGGAACGTGTGAGCTCCATTTATGTCCAGGAGAGGTCACCAAAAGCTAGTAGTGAAGCAAGTTGTTTTCAGCTTTACAGGACGTTATACAATGAAGAGAAAAGCATACATTTACAGATTCTATCCCCCAACCCAAACACAAACCTTACCTTAACCATTAGTGGCGTAAAAAATTAATGTTAGAGGGAAAAATGAAACCTCCAAATCATGCTCGTCATTGATTATTTAAACGTGGTTACTGCCAGACTTTGAACACTAGTCTCCCACGCAGCTGATGCAATGTGCTGCCAATCCACCAGGTGGAAAAGCAAACACAATGAAACCACTGCAAACATGTCTGATAAGAATGCTGCATGTCAGTGTGTCGGCATACAGTCGCCGATCCTAGGGAACCGAAACTATGGGAAACATCATGCCGACTTCACGTGTGATCATGTTGTTAAAACAGAGCTTTTTCTGTGCAGAAGTCCATATGATGTATTATGGCATTTATGCCCCTCAGGGCAGCAGAAAGCTCATATCTGGCATAAAAAAACAGAACACACGGAAGCTTGCAAGGTGTTAAAAGACACATCTTTTGGACAGTAACCACAGGAATTGAATATCTTGATTTATTATGGAACAGCAGACATCCTAATATGAAAATAAAGAATGCATGTTAAATGTCTGTCAACTACTTATCTGGTACATACAACATAGTCTAATGCATGACAACTTGTAATATGCCTCCTATCCAACACTTACAACACGTGATCTTATGAACATTACGTGACCATGGCAACATTTTTGCAAAACAAAATTATGTGCCGCCTTATTACACATTTCGTTGCAGTTTCCCAGTGAAAAGTCCAGCAGGGGGCGCCAAAAGCGAGTGAAATGGTGTTGCAATCAAACGAGGTTTTTAAGGTGAATATTAGATGGTTTTAATCAGTAAAACGTACCAAAACGTACTTTTGTCTCACGTGTCTGCTTGTGTGCTTGGCTGGGCTCCAACTGCGAATTTCTGAGTCCAAAGTCCAACACTCATTCAGGTGAGCTATGGCGCAAGCTAAACACTTTGGAATAAGTGTGTAAATGTAGGTGGGTCTGTAATACTGTACAAACGTTCAAATTTATCATTTTATAAATAATGCATAAAAGTGTTTTGATAAAATTACATAGCAATGTGTGAGTAAAAGAGTTAAAATGACATGTTTATAAAGTCACAATCAGCCGTTGTACTCGTGATTTGTGTGAATGTGAATAAAACACACAGTTGTTGCAGCACCTCTAGTGTTCATTTCACCAGGAAACTGAGACAAAATGTAGAACGCGGCATGTAAAAGTCAGTTTGCAAAAATGTAGTTACACTGCATAGTAACATTCATTCTATGAGACTAGGTTGAACACTTTATTTTAAGAAAGGAAATGTCAGTGAACAAATTTGGTTACTCATTTACATACAGTATACCTTTAATGCAATACATATGACTGATGTATATCAATCACCTGTAATATGCTTCCCTCGTCTCGTTCCAATCCCTGATGTTTTCTTTCATCTGTGACACACAAAAGTTATTTTCTATTAAAATCCTAGTTTAGGGTTAGTGTTTGGATAAGGGGATATATTGTACTTGTGGAAGATCATAATGACATTTTTTGTTGGTTTGTTTATTAAAAGTCATACAATTTTGTACAAGCCTACTCATTCGATTTCTTACGATTTTGCCATCTGGTACTTTTATTATGACTTGTTAATTTACTGAGCCATACTTTCGGGACAAAATCTGACAAAACCTCCTGTTGGGCATATTTGGGGACATCCCTGATTGGGGATGACAAAAACAATTAATATAATAATGTTTTTAATAATCAAACATAATGTTTTTATTTTAAAATGCTAAAAATACTCTTTTAGGTTTTGGGTTTGTCTGTTGTCACTGTAATTAGCTTTATATACAACAATAGAAGTCTATGGTATGTCTTCATTGCTGTAAACGTGTGTGTGTGTGTTCTTGTCAAAGTCCTGGAATCCTGGGTGCTGGACGGTCTCCGATTTGTCTGAGCTGACTAACGTTTCCTTGTGTGAATGACGTAAAATCAGCCAAACATAAATGTTAAGTGCTTTCTGTCTTTCCGTTGTGAATTCAGGCCAAGAGGTGTGTCCCAGAATGATTGCCTGGAATGTTTTTATTTGACATGTGCATTTGTCAGTGAGTAAACTGATGCATTTTTTAGCTTAATGGAATAATGTGAAGCATGTTTGGTTGTAGTTTTTTTTATCGTTCTCTCCTTTTCTCCCCAGTTTGGCATGCCCAATTCCCAATGTGCTCTAAGTCCTTGTGGTGGTGTAGTGACTCGCCTCATTCTGGGTGGCGGAGGACGAATCTCAGTTGCCTCCGCGTCTGAGACAGTCAATCCATGCATCTTATCACATGGCTTGTTGAGCGCGTTACCATGGAGACATAGCGCGTGTGGAGGCTTCACGCTATTCTCCGCGGCATCCACGCACAACTCACCACGCGCCCCACCGAGAGTGAGAACCACATTATGGTGACCACGAGGAGGTTACCCCATGTGACTCTGCCCTCCCTAGCAACTGGGCCAATTTGGTTGCTTAGGAGACCTGGCTGGAGTCACTCAGCACGCCCTGGATTCAAACTCACGACTCCAGGGGTGGTAGTCAGCATCAATACTCGCTGAGCTACCCAGGCCCCCTGGTTGTAGTTTTTAACAGGAATGTACCACTCCACAAACTATCAATACACACTGTAAACCCTAATGTTGTCATTTCTGGAAAAATCAAGTTGTTTTCAATAAACATTACTAGAAATGTCAAGTTTTAGGCTCATAACTCAAATTTTTACATTCCTTGAACTAATTTTTCTAACAATCCATAGACTTAAGATTTTAAGTGTTAATAACTCAAACAATTGAGGCTATGGGAAATACCCACAATCCCATTTAAATAGTTGTTATTAAGAATTTATAGAGGTTTTAGCTCTCTTGTAGTATTACTTGTTGTTTTGTTGCATATTTGTTTGGTGTGATGTCAACATTAAGGTGATCTGTGTCCCCTTTGGTCAATGTAGTAGCAATAATCCTTCATTATTTTCTCGTTATTCTCTCGGGCAAAGAATTGACTCGGGTATTCATACAAGTTTCAATTGTTTACTGAAAATTCTTGCACAATTAAAAGAACAAAAATAAACTCCGTGGCTAAAACTGTGTTGCTCCGTCTTTCTTTCGTTCTTAAAGAAAACGTGCCAATCTTAAAGGGAACGCCAAATCTTAAAGGCGCTAAAGACAGTCCAATACTAAATCGGAGCAAACCATTTCAGAATAAACAGTTTCAATAAAAGTCATTCTCAATGTATTTCAGGACCGTGGTGCTGTCAGTCCAAAAGTTAGACTTTTCAAGACCAAGTTGAAGCTCCTGTCTCAACATTCTATCAATTTTGACTGCGATGGTGGCTGCTGTCAACTCCATTCTTGGAATAGTAAACTGCTTGAGTGGCGCTACTCTGGACTTTCCCATCATAAATTTGCAGCTCTTTTGATCATGGTCGATTGTCAACAACAGGTATGTGACAGACCCGTGGCCGTTCTCTCTAGGATCTGCAAAGTGGTGCAATTGAAAAGTCTTGACATGCCCAAACCCTGCAGGTTTGATACATCTACTCACACTGAAGTTTGAGAGCTTCTGCAAATCTTCCAGCCAGGACAGCCACCAGCTTTGCTGGTAGCACAAACAGTGCTAGGAACCCAAGGGGATCGTAAACAGAGCCAAAAACTGATAATATACTTCTTCTGGTGAGTGGTTTGTTTTGCACTTCAATCTTAAAATGAAATGTGTCTTTCTCTGTACACCAGCGAATTCCCAATGCTATTTCCATGGGAAGTAACTCACTATCAAGATCGAGGTCTTTCACGTAAGTGGCTTGTTCTTCTTCAGGTATGGACGAAAGTACAGCTCTGCTATTACTAGTCCATTTTGTCAAATGGAACCCACCTTGCTTACAAAGCGTTCTGATATCCCTTGCAAGAGTGATTGCTTGTTCTTCAGTTGCCACTGATTTAAGGCAAGCATCTACGTAAAAGTTCTTCAAGAGTGTCTGAGCTGCTTCTGGAGTAGTGTCGTTGATTCCATCTTCTGCTGTACTTTGAAGAGCATAACAAGAACAACTTGGTGAAGAGGTTGTACTCCACTTCAACTTGATCTAGGTTGCCCTGCAGCCACCAAAGGAACCTCAGGAAGTCTGCATCCTCACTCGGTACTCAAACCTGATAAAACATTGATTCAATGTCAGCCATCATTGCAATAGGCTCCTCACGGAATCTGACCAAGACTCCGATAAGCGTGTTGGTGAGGTTGGGCCCCTGAAGTAACTGATCATTCAAAGAAAATCCAAGGTAAGATGCATTACAGTCGAAGACTACACGGATTTTCTTCTTCTTCTGATGATAAACCCCGTGGTGGGTAATGTACCACACCCTTCCATCATCACGGTGCAACTCTTCATCAGGTACCTTCTCAATGATGTTGTTCATAAATCCAGTGTAATCCTCATGGAACTCAGGATTCTTTTTGAGTCTTTTTTGAAGGCTCTTAAGACGCTGTTCTGCTACATCCTGGTTGTTTGGCATCTGGATCTTGTCGTTCTTCAGAAGCAATTTCATGCAGTAGTGACAATTCAGAAGCTGAGTAGACTTGGTCACAGACATCATGAACTGTCTGTCTTCTTGAGACATTTCAGACTTATCCATATAACGACGTTCAGGAAAATCAAGACTGAACTGCTTCACCAGCAAATCTTCAATCTTCTCCACAGATATACGATTCACTGTATAGCTGTGTATACCAGATTTTCTTGTCTTGATGCTCTTTTCCTTTGGTCCATTCACTATCCAGCCAAGAGCCGTCTTCACTGCATAAGGGCCATTGTTTCTGCTGTTTATCACCTTCTATGGTTCCATGGCCTTATGAGCATTCACTCCTATCAGTAGCCCCACTGCAGCTTCAATATGTGGAAGACGAACTTCATGCAGGTAAGGCCATTTCTCAATACCCTTTTGTTTAGGAAGGTTTCCTTCTTTTACAGGCAAGTGGCGCTGAGTCAAGACATTGGGTAGATCGATGTAAGTATTCTCTTCTAAACCACACACCTCTAAGTCAGACAGCAAGTATTCTTGCACCTTTCTTTGTCGACCCATAGTGCAAAGCAGGAAATCAGTCTTCTTGCCCTGCATGTTTAGTCGATGCATGAGGTCTTCTGTACAAAAGGTGGTTGTGCTTCCTGGGTCTAGGAAAGCATATGTCTCTACTGATCTTTCACTCTTCTTTGATTTCACCTTTACAGGAATAATGGAGAGGATGCACTCACCATCACCAGCCCCCGTGTATCCACAAGTTTCCTGACTCAGTGAGAGAAGAGCATTTGAAACTCCAAAGTAGTGGTCTTCAGACCTTTCACCTTGGTTATCTTCTTGTTTGATAATACAAGGACACCTGGATGTTTTAGTGAGCAATCTGGACATGACATTCTCTTCTTGCAATCTTTACTCATATGTCCTTGTGTTAGACAGCCAAAGCACAGACCTTTACTTCTGAGAAACTGAATTCTTTCCTTGTATTCTTGCTCTTTAAGCTTAACACAGGAATCCAGTGTGTGTTCCTTGTAACAGAACAAACAAGATCTTTGGACTGCAGAATCAGATTTCTCTGTGTTCTGTTTCTTTCGCTGTGAGTATTCTGCTTTGTCCTTGCCAGCTGGCAAGACATTTGTGGCAAAAATACTACCTTTGAAGCCACCCTTCTTCAAGCCCTTCCCGTCTGGAGAACTGGACTTTCCTTTTCTCTCCACTTTAACATCCTGGATATCTCCAAAGAGCGGGTCATTCAAAACTTGAGCATTCAAGTCAATAAAGTTGACTAAATCTTCAAATGGGGATCTTCTTCCATTTCGTTGCTGGATATCAAAGGCTGTGCTTCTCCAGCGTTCTCTGAATCTGAAGAAATGACTGTTCTCATATTTGTTGGGTTATTCATCTCATCCATGAATTCAACATCAGCCATAGAATTACTACATCCAATAATGAATAAGGCATAGGTCTTCATTCCCTTGCTGTCCTCTGCTTTGATCTGTGGCCATTTCAGAGCTTTTTCAAGGTAAGCTGTAGCTATCTTCAGTTCATTGCCATAATGCTGCTGGAGGAGACATTTAGCTTCTTTGTATCCCGTAGCAGTACTCATATGTTCACAACTGCAAACAAGTGCTTGTGGTTCCCCACTTGTGAACTGTTCAAGATAATATAAACTGTCTTGTGAGCTATTAGTCTTGTTCTCAATTGCATGCTCAAAGGCTCTTATGAAAGAAATGTAGGCAAGAGGATCTCCAGAAAACATTGGCACATCTCTTTGAGGTAATTGTGATAAGCTCTGCTGCTTGACCAACAATTCAGTTATTTTGTTTTGGCATTGCATCACTTTGAACAGATGTCTGCCATCATCAATTGACTGTTGAGAATTAACATGATCTGTAATTTGTTGAGATGGTCTCTGGGTAGAGCTTTGGTTTTGGGTGCTTGATGTAGGCTCAGACTTTCTACAAGGATTAGATACTGGCCTAATTTGACGTTCCTTTCTGCTTTTGAATGAATCGCCAGCTTGTGACCCAGTCTGTGACCTGTAGTAATCATTCATGCCATCTTGACCTTCTTCATACTCTTTTAACACTTTGAGTTCAGCATTTGATGCAGCAATTTCTGTATCCAGTTCAAACTGTTCTCTTCTGGCCTTCACTCTCAACTCTTCAGCCTCTAATTCTTGCTTCTTTCTTAAAGCAGATGCCCGGGCTAAAAGTGCTGCATGCTTAGCCTCTGCCTTGACACGAGCAGAACTGGTTGAAGATTGTGCCACAGAACTACTTGTCACAGATCCACTTTTCCTTCTATCCTGACGAGCCATCACTTCTGACACACTATCACTTGGTTTAACCCCATCGTCATCTTCATCCTGAAGTTCATGCTCATCAGACTAATTTCCTTTACTTGTGGTTGAAATCCATGCTTTCGCATCATATATAAACTGCTGGAAACCTTCAATCTTGGGTTGAAACCAGTTAATCTGATCTTCTTTCCCATCTTCATCAGACAACATGAGTAACATTTCAGCATTCGACTCTTCAAACTGACATAATATCTGGCAAAGGACATTTAGCTCTCTTTCAACAGTAATCACGTCTTTTTCATCTTGCATTAATCTGTCGATCTCATTCGTTTTGCATGTTAACTGTGCCAATTTCCCTTGTCTTTCATTTTTTAGTCGATTCATTTTCTCTTCAGTAGCTTTTGCTGTAGGCTTTGGTGCCTACTTGTGGCCATTACCGGGTACATTCACATGTACAGAATCATCCGCCATTCTATACAATTAGAAAGCCGATCTTCACGCAAACCATTGCAGTTATCGTGAGCTGCTGCAATCGTTTCTCGTCTTCTAAATATTCACAAACTCCACTTGTGAAAAGACTTGCAGTGTGAAGAAAGCTCCCTCTGAGAGAAATCTTCTGAAATAATCTGTCTGAAGTGGCTAATAATGTTCCACTTTATGTGAAGTTCCCTTCTTAACACAGCAACAGTTACGGTACCTTTAATCCTTTTGTAACATCCTTCTAATGTTCGCTGAAGTTTGTGGAATGTCCTTTATTAAATCCGATCAGCGTTCTGCCGCTAGCTTCCCTCAGCATTCTTCGTGAGCAGTTTTTGCCTTTTTTTTTTGTAGTAGCAATATCCGTTATTCGTTATTGTCTCGTTATTCTCTCGGGCAAAGAATTGACTCGGTCTTCATTCAAGTTTCATTTGTTTACTGAAAATTCTTGCACAATTAAAAGGAACAAAAATAAACTCCGTGGCTAAAACTGTGTTGCTCCGTCTTTCTTTCCCTTTAAGATTGG
Source organism: Myxocyprinus asiaticus (assembly GCF_019703515.2). Classification (NCBI taxonomy): domain Eukaryota; kingdom Metazoa; phylum Chordata; class Actinopteri; order Cypriniformes; family Catostomidae; genus Myxocyprinus; species Myxocyprinus asiaticus. Next base: position 3,495,359 of record NC_059373.1, on the reverse strand, counting down.
CACGTTTCCTTTAAGAACTTGAGGAAATGTGCCAATCTTAAAGGGAAGGGCAAATCTTAAAGGTGCTAAAGACAGTCCAATACTAAAATGGAGCAAACCATTACAGAATAAACAGGGGGTGCTCAGCAAATGTACATAGATAACATAAACCTAAACTAAATTAAATATATTCTCAAACATTTATGCCTTTAGTGTTACATTTAAATTATTCAAAGTATGGCTCTTACAGTCAAGTGAAACCCTGTTAACTCTATTTCAGTTCACTTTGTATGTGCAATTGAAGTACAGGCATGTATGCATTTATGTGGAGAAATAAGTTTATTCAACTGATTAATGATCAACCCATAATCAGTTATAATCTTCATTATATAAGCTGTGTTATTGTATGACCTAAATTTGAATCCATTCAGTTAAAATGATAAAACTGAAACAACAAAATTTAAACAGCAAGTCTATTTAAGTCTATTTGCATCTAGTTACCTTAACTTAAATAGTTAAGTTCATTCTATATGAACACCAAGTTAAGAATACACCATTACTTAATTAAATTGAATGCTTCAACAAACATGGTCTCCTGTAGGAAAGAAAAATCACAAATGATATCTCTGTACAACTGTTAGAAAGCAATGAGATGGAATCAAGAGCAAATGGAAAAGCAAATGCTTTGTAATCTCTCAAGATTACAAATGACTCAAGTAATCTCACATGTGAACGTGAAGTTGTTTCGAGCTGTTTATAATCTGACTGCTGGTACATAATTTAGTTTTCTCCCTCCAGCATCCTCTAGTGTCTTATATAGTATGACTTTACCCAGGGGCGTAGATTCCGGGGGAGATGGGGGAGAGGTAACCTCTCCAATTACAACAATGGAAACATATAATTGCTTAACGCAGCAACCCCCCCCCCTCCCCAATGTTAAAGCCAAACCTACGCTCTTGACTTTACCACATAAACACATTGGTTTGTTATTTAGCAGCTTGCTTTTGACTTGCCAGCACAACATCACAAGCACATAAAAACATACAAAGCAACTGGATTTGGGAAACGTCACAAAATTCCCAACCCCCTTTTTCTGGAGGTGTGCGCTCATCAGATAAATACAGCTTGGTCTCATGACAAGTCGTAATAATTAGTATAAGATACACTCAGATTATTTTAAGATTTATGCATTTGCAGTTTCATACCAAAATTCCATCGAATTGATTTGAGTTATTTTTTATAAAATAAAATAAAAAAAACAACAACTAAATATTTTTTAATATATATATATTTAAATATTACACAATTAAATTGGATAAGTTATTTTGTGAAACTGAAATGCGTAAATCTTAAACATAGGCTGAAATATATTTTTGAGTGCAGTGAAATCGTAAAATATCATATGAACTGGCGCATACAAAAACACACGAAACTCCGATAGAGAAAAATAAATGAACCATTGAATGACGTTATTATGTTTTTTCCTAAGTTTAACCCCAAACCTAAACCTAATCATGAAGTCTAAACCCTCACCCTAAACCTAACCATGATTTTAATAATAAATCACTGTTGTGTACCACAGAATAAAGAGAAACATTGGGGTTTTGAACGAGCATTTCTTAAAAAAATTTTTTTACTAAGTTGAACCCCTTATCCATCCCTAAACCTAAACCTAACCATAAAGTCTAACCTCTTCATTCAAACAATATATTTGCCTGTTTTTAAGATTGACATATTTGAATTTCATGACAAAATTCCATCAAATTGACTTGCGTAATCTTTAACAAAATTACATTTATACAACTTACATTTATTTATTATATTTATGTTTATTAATTTAATTTAGTTCAAGATTATGTAATTCAATTTGATAGAGTTTTGTTATGAAGTTGAAATACATAAATCTTAAAAATAGGCTTAAATATTTTTTTTTTTTGAGTGTACCCAAACCCTAAACCCAGCCATGATTTTAATAGAAAAATAACTTTTGTACCATGGAAGAAAGAAAACTTCTGGGTTTGGAATGAGACGAGAGAAGCGTATTACAGGTTATTAACATAGATCAGTCATATGTATTGCATTAAGTAAAGATGGAATGAGTAACCAAATTTGTCTGGATTGGTTGGTCTCTATGGGAATAAATGTTAGTATGCAAGTCGTACAATATCTTACATTGTCACCAGTACACTGTAAAAAAAGAATCGTTGAGCAAACTTAAAAATTCAACGCAACATGATGCCGTACGATTTTTGGGTTCTCTCAACAACATTTGAATAATTGTCCTCAGTAACATTGCTTTGTTTAGTCAATGTGAATTTGTTTGTTCATTAAATGCAAAAATTCTTGTTGAGAGAACTACTAATTTCTAATTCATCCAACTGACAATTCACAATGTGAGAACTTTCATTTTGTCATCATTTAAAGTACTTTTATATGAAGTTACCAGCAATCTTTGCCTCTATAGAGAGAGGTATGTCTTGCAAGGCAAGGCCGTATGAACAATTGTTTGATGTAGACACACAATAGACCTCAATCCTCAACACACAAACCTCAATAACGGTGACAATCAACAAACTTCTTTAAGTTAAAAGATGAGCTCCTAACATCACCACACAACTATAAACTAACAGTGCCAACAGTGCCAAAAACAACAACAACAACAACAAAAGCATAAATAAAGTCAGCAAACAGCAAGGAACATTCATGTTGCAATGCATGCTGGGAACTCACACATCAGCAACACTGTTCAACATGAAATTGTTCGTTCAGACAACTCTGTTTGACTAGTTGGGACAACATTTGGGGGACTATTGTTGGTCTAACATGTGTTTTTATATAGATGCAAAGTAATTTACATTTTGTGTTTCTGTGACTCAAAAACCCCCATAAGCTGGATAAAATGCAATTTCATTTTTTACAAAGTATTTTTATAAATTATTACGATTTGTCATGAGACTCTGTTGGAGTTGTTATAATTATGTAATTAAGTGCATACTATTTTGCCAAATTTTTGCTAAATGTTTTTGTGGCTCATCCAATCAGATTTCAGAGTTGGAACTATTTGTTTATCATTTTTATTTTTATAAATATAAATGAGAACATGTAAGAGTTTAATATACAGTTGGGTCCAAAAAGACCACAATAAAAGTCTGGGAATCAAAAAATGACTGTGAAACAAGCAAAGGTTTAGGTTTTGAAAAATTGAGAATGAAGAAAAGTTGACGATGATGACGACATCAAACGAAGAAGAAAAATCGATTTCTATGTCACTAATCAAATGTGAGCTATTTTTTGTGACATTGACCATGCTAACTACTTTCAACTTGTTTAACACTCTTTAGAAAACATTTTAGGTAACATGATCATCAGGTTTTGTTCATGCTTGCTCGAGTGCATGCTGTCTTTAAATACTAAGATGTTTTGAAATCAAACTTTTCACTAAAGTTATTATGCTGATAATATAATTTGTCGTGGAAAAAAATTATATTCATTTAGAAGAGTTCAAAATAGAAGCATTTTCTTAGGTGTTCTCAGACTTTTGTTGCTCCAAAACAAACGCACAAATGTGAATGCATCTTATACCTCAGTGTGTATCTGTCAGCACAAAACACAAACTCCAAAAATCGAGCTACTAAAAACACACAGCTCAGTCATTTGTGCTCCAAACCATCCAGTTCCAATCTTATCAGCAAAATGAGTTCAAAATCACACCCCTGAACTCTCTCGCCATGTGAAGGGTGAAAGAGCACTTGCTCGCGAAAACTTGGCTCAATCTTGTACCATTACTCCCGCCAGGCCAATCTAAGCGTGCAAATTATGCTGCTGCGACCTCATCAGCTGAGGTATTTTTAGCTCAAACAACAAAAATCTGTAAAGCAGTCCAACATGCAGGTAAAAGCCTTCCCCACCCATTACAGTTCACAGGGGGCTCTTTACCCTGGGACACCTTTTAGCCCCAGGTGAAGGCATGATTGGTCAATTGCTCTGGGAATGCACCTGAACTAGTCCTAACAGCCTCTCTCCCCAGCAGGACAAACAGATACCAGATATAAAGAAAGAAACCAGGTGGAAATGGTTACAGCTGAGATTGGGATAAAGTGGCCATATTGAGACGCACAGATCTGCTATTGATTAGAAACGTGTTCGATCAGGTAGACAAGATACAATATCCTAATAACATTACAGCTGTAACTAACAGTAATGAAACACGTAAGACTCTTTTTAACATTCAATAAATCGATTTTAAAACTGTCGGCCGATTAATCGGTTATCAACCTTTCCAACCACCATAGTTATCGGTATCGGCAAAATCCAACATCGGTTGACCTCTAATGTAAACATTGCGCTGTAAATGCTGTTTTTCAAACATTCTAACGATGTATGTCTGTCGTTTTATTTCGAAAACACTTCCATCAGCGTCATTTCCAGCACAGAATTCTATTAAACACAATACCGAATTTGAGATGTGCTGGAAATCACACTGTGGTGGGAGTAACCAGAAGTTATTACAAAGTTAAAGACTTTTCCTATTTGTTATCACCAATCTGTAATCTCTGTACTATGATCAGTAAGACTTCAGTTTATTCCACCTGCGCTTCACAAAACCAGAGCTCTGTATCCTGTAAATACAGGACTCGAAGACCCAGGGTGTGAAGAGGACTCATTCTATAAAGTACATTTCCACTTCTGGGTTTCCGCTTACAATAAGAGGCAATCTGGTGCTGTGGAGATCTGGACAAGTGTGCGATCCCAAAACAATGAGCTCTTTTCACAAGTTAAGTGCCCATTGTGACGCTAAAGAGTAGTAAAGCTTTGACTAATTGCATGCTCTTCATGAGACACCTTCTGGTCTTTAGCCTGACAGACAGGGAGCGGTGGGGGTGTCAAACTGTTATTTTACAGCAGTACTCTGAACCCGACCCACTTCAAAAGAGACACAGAGGAACAGAGTGCAAGCTTGGGTCACCGCCAGACTTCTCTCTGATGTTATAATGTGAGGGGGTTAGAGTTCACATAAGCCAGTGGCTCTGAACCAGTTTTGCTTCAGGACCCGGATTTTACATTGGACATCATGTGGAGACAAAATGGATTAAAGAGATAGCTCACCCAAAAATGAAATTTCTGTCATCATTTGCTCATTCTCATGTTGCTCCAAACCTGACTTTCTTCATTTTGGACTTTCCTTTTGCATTCTTTGGGTTGCAACCCACCAGTTGAAAACCCCTGATGTAAAGTCCAAAAAGTGCTGAATAACTCTCGGCTCTGTATTAAAACGGCTTTATTTTTACAAACTCTTGTTGTCTTTTCATCTTCTGACAAATGACTGTCCAGTAATCTCTCAGATTTCCAGCGGTCATACGTCATGTCAACATCTACTAGGAGAACCGTGTTTGGAAGCATCGGCTACGTTTTCAATCAATCTTATGCTCATTTGTTTTACCATGCAGGCGTTTAACCTTCATCCTGAGCAATGTCAAATGGTTGTCGCCGGACTCATCCAGACCTTCCAGGAAGAATTAAGGATACAGAGAATTAGATCAAACCCCTGCTGGTAAAACTAGGTCAGAGTGAATCTCATGAAACCCGTGAAGAACAGGCCCAGGTCATATTTCAGCCCAAATTCAAAGGAAATAAGTGTAGAATGAAGCCTATTTTTCAAACTACAGAGGTTTTTTTTTTTTTTTTTTTTTTTGCAGTATGACATTATTATTTTCCAGACACTTTTCCACATTTTCCCCCAAATTGTCTCATGCATGCTCTTTACTCTAATGGTAAAACAATTAAATATTATTTAAATGGTATAGTATTTATACATCATGGTTGTATGTGTTGCACTACATGTTGATGTAAATACAAATATTAAAAAATTTTACTTTATCATTGTACTTTAGTAAAAAAAAAATAAAAAAAAAATGACTTTGTTATAGTAATAGTAAATAGCAGGAATTACAAAAAACTCAAAAGTAAAACTATTTAACAATGCAAAAATTTATTTTCTTTATTTAAAAAAGTAATTTTCAAAAAAGTAATTAATTAAATTAAAGTAATAAAGTAATTTAAATTAGTTTTGTTTTGATTTTGGGATGAAAAATAGCCTGTGCATTTTTTCATGAGGTGTTCAAAGATGATTTTTTGAACATAGTACAGTATGTTTATATATATATATATATAATTTAACAATGAAAAAAAATCTTCATTCAAAATATATATTTTGTAATTTTATATATATATATATATATATATATATATATATATATATATATTGGGCACAAAGTGGAGCATAGTATTTTTTTTATTTTTATTGATTTGATTTTTTTTTTTTTGCAATCATTTAAAATACGTTTATTTATTTATTTATTTATGTTTATTTCGGGCTGAAATTTGACCTAGACATATTTTCATGAGGTGTTCAAGATGATTTTTAGAATGTAAAAAAAAAATATATAAATAAATAAATAAAAATGTCTTCATTAAAAATATTCTTTTATTTATTTATTTATATTCTGGGCTGAAATATGACCTGGACATGTTTTCATGAGGTGCTCAAGATGATTTTTGGATGCGAGCGGTGCATCGCATCAAAAGCAATAGAGCCCATTATAATCAGTCAAGCTGTCTACACTTGAAGCCGTTGCGGCGCATCGTGCTGACAGTAAACGGATATCCTGTTCCATTTTGCTCTGCACACGCTAGTGCTATACTGCCAACAACACAAATAAATGGTTTAGAAAGTTCACGTCGATGCATCCAGTGTGACAGCCTCAAGCTGTTGCGTTGCGTAGCGTCAACGGAGGCGCCCGGTGTAGACAGGTTGATATTGTTTTATTTATTTATGAATATTTTGGGCTGAAATATGACCTGGACATGTTTTCATGAGGGGTTCAAGATGATTTTCAGAACATAGTATGTGTTTTTTTGTTTTGTTCTGTTTTTTGTTGGACCAAGGTGGTCTACCAGCGAAAAAACTTAATTAAGGTGGCCTTCCAGGAAACTAGATTGACCAGCCGATATTACAGGTAGTCAACCATCCAGACCAGCTAAAGATTATAAATGACCAGCTTGGACTAGCTCAAAAAGTCCAACTTAAGCCTCGTTCACACCGGACATGTTTTGTGTTCGTCTGCTCTCTTTTAAAAAATGTTTCTATGTAAACGTGCAAGACAGATGTCCATGACTTTTGCGCCACGTCCAGCAGTCTTTTCAGCATCTCGTGCAGGACCGGCACGTTTTTAGACAGCGTGTCAGAATAAACAGAATGTCAACTTTTAAAAGGACATCTCTAGACACCTGTGCTCTGTTATATGCGCTGCGTTTAGTTTTTTTAGTGCAATAACGTTTTCGGTCTGAACAGCCCTTAATGCAACAGCTTGAACACATTATAATATGCTTCAGATACAAATGTGTGCCTAACCACGAAAAACCATCTACTATCCACATGAAAGACTTTAGACAGTGTCTACATTGACATGCAGTACAGAAAGGTAAGGCAGGAGAAAACTCACGTCCATGTCTGTGACTGTACAGACTAGAATACTTTGATGAGTATCACAGGTAATTTGTTTCCCTGAAGGCCTAAAAGTGGTCTGACCTCTCAGACGTTTTGTCCTGAGATGAAACTGAAAGATTAGAACAAAGAAAACAGGTCAAACAGAGGTCAGTGCCCCAAGATTCAGACCTGTCTTTGGAAAAATCAAACCTCTTTATGAGAAAAGTGTGTATTTCCTCAGAAAATTGAAAATGTGGTGCATCTTTGATCTCAATAATTGAGCAACCGTTCAGAGCGCCAATGTGACTCTCACGGGCCGAGAAAGCTGCTTCACCTCTGGGCAGGACGGGAAATACATAGGCTTTAAGGGAGGTAATGAAGCCCTTAATTGGTTAATTGATTCATCCTTCTAATGTAAGTTCACATGAATGAACACGTCTATGATCAGGTTCAACAATGCCCAGAGCAAAATGCTGTTGCTCAAAGGTTGCTCTTTTGCAGCTCAAAAGACTTAATGGAGTTCTCAGACACAAGTGATTTAATTTTTGACATAAGAGTATAAAGCTTTAAAATGAATGTGTGTAGCGTTGCTCAAATCATTTGGACAGCTGGTGAGAATTTGGCGAGAAATGTTTGAGTTCATTTTTAAACCTCTGATGTTTGATTGCAGACTTGGCTAATCTAAACACAGTTTGAAACACTTTTGAGATCTCTTCTGAAACTCTAGTTACAGCTCCATTGTGTTTACATTCCCCTATGGCACAATTGGAAGCACACTGCAGCTCTAATGTGGAAGACCCAGGTTCAAATCCCACACTGAAACCAGGAATCAAATGTGTTTGCTTAATCAGATACAAGTGTGATTCACAAGTTGCATTTTTCCTTCTAACATTACGTTTTTACTGCACTGATGGATAGGTTTAGGTTTGAAGTTTGGGGTTTGGGTTGGGCGGTACAGTTTATAAAATATGCATTCCACTTCACTGTATTACAGCCTGTACAGCTAAAAATAACTTGCTTTTGGAGCCCCTCAGTGGACATTTCACCCAGAAAATGCCCATACGCCCAACAACACAGTTGTTGCCACTGGGGGCATTGTTTCGCATTTCGGTAAGCACAGACCGATTTCAACCTAGTGTTTCCAATTTAACTGTGAGATCAGTCTGGACAGATTTCAACATTTTTGTTATTTGAAGGTCACATTAAACAGATTTGGAAACTTTTTTACTTTTGGTACTTTTCAAATGCCTTTTATGCATAAATGTGAAAAATGTTTAATGACACTACTTTCTAGAAGTCCACAGTGCTAAAAGTGCCTGAAGTTGAAGAAACACCCATTAAAAATGATTCTTTCTAATAGGTGGATGTGTTTTGTTTTCATGGCGAATTCAAAACACTGTTCCGATGACTCGACACTCTGCACATTGCATTAAAATGTCACTTGCGTGACTTGCATTTGAATTTATGTTTGCTTAAATGCTTTCAGGCCTACTCTCTACAAAATGTAATTTTGTAAACTTCAGACATTTTCAGACCTAAAAGAAGCACAAAGGCGCAGACGCCTTTGTGGTTCTTTGTTATTTACATAGGTAAACTACTGCCCGTAAAGTCCACCAGCGCTGGACTCTACATGACTCTTTGATTGGTGGAGGAGCTGTTTGAAGTGTGTTTTATGTGGGCCACGGCTGGTTTTGTCAGAGATGAAACGCGTCCGGGAGCCAGGTTAGTGCCTGTGGCCACTGTGCGCACTTCAAGCAGACAGACAGCGGAGGAGCTGGCGTCAGGACGTTTGTACTCAACCCCTTCGGGCAAGCCAATTCCTGTACAGCACTTAACACAGAAAGGAGGGGTTTTCCTCTCTTGCTCTCTCGCACGCTGCCTTTATCTCAAAGGTGATCTTTATTATACGCACTGCACCTACCACTTACATCTCCAGTAAAATGTCTTTCCTGTGCTGTCTGTCTAAAACACACATGCAAACACCATAATGTACTTGTCTTGGTGAGTTAGGCCAGAAACAAACTTTTTGCAAGTGCACAAACGTAGACGTGAATATTTGACCAGTGCGTTCAAATGCCGTCTGGATGTGCATTCACCCAAATGTGAAAATTCTCTCATAATTTACTCACCCTCAGTTTATTCTGAACACATTTCTTTCATGGAACTTGGAAGCAAACATCAAAGTCGGGTGCAAAATTACATTTTTAAAATGATGTCATATTAAAATAATCTAACGTGATTAAAATGCTAAAAAAAACAACATAAAGGCCTACAACCAACCTGGTCTCATAGAAAAACATTACTATACCTACATATACATGGCTCATGTACGTATCGTGGCAGTTTCCTGGTTACGCTACAGCAACGACTTTTATTCACTTTCAAACAAATCACGAGAATTAAATGGCAGATTATCAGTTCATAATCGCTTACTTTTTGTCCTGTTTCTCACACAATGCTATCTTATGACATCTAAACTCTTTTAGTATAGCGCATGACTTGTAAGGTGATGCATTTTAACGTTTACATTACATAGTTAAATACATTTACAATCGTTAAATCGCGCAGTAGTTCAACTCTTCCCATGCAAAGGACCGGGGTTCGAGTCACGAAGAGCACGCAAGTCGACACGTGAGATGAAAGTGTCATAGCAGCAACACAAAATGACGTGTTTGCTTTAGCAATTGGTTTTTAATGTCACAACTACTTTTATGAAACGATCGGTGAGGTGTAGGTTTAAGGTTTAAGGTAGGGAAATCGGTTTTGTTGATTTAAAACTCGATTAAACTTAAAAATCTGTTTGGGAGAACATTTAACTCGCTTTTAGCGGCACATAGTGGACATTGTACCTTGGAACTGCTGCAATATGTGTGATGAACCATGACATATAATTATGCAAAAATATTGCCACAATCGTGTAATTTATGAAGAAATCTTTAACAACTATGTATAAATACTACATACACTATATGGCCATAAGTGTGTAGACACCATATGAGCTTGATGAACATTTGATTTCAAAACCTTAGGCATCAATTTCCCCCTTTGCTGTAATAACAGCTTCCACTCTTTTGGGAAGGCTTTCCACTATACTGTATGTAGTAACATGGCTGCAGGGATTTGCTCTCATTCAGACACAAGGCTATCAGTGAGGTCAGGAACTGATGTTGGTCGATGGGGCCTGACTTACAGTTGCTGTTCCAGTTCACCCCAAAAGTGATCAGTGGGGTTCAGGTCTGGGCTTTGTGCAGGCCAGTCAATTTCTTCCACTCCAGACACAGTAAACCATTTCTATATGGACCTCACTTTGATCACAGGGGCATTGTCATGCTGGAACAGAAAAGGACTATCCCCAAACAGTTGCCACAAATTTGGAAGCACACAAAGCCCAAGCCATTACATAAAGAAACATTAAGATTTTTCTTTACTGGATTTAATGGAGTAACCAAATTCGTTAATTAGGAGGGGGTGTCCACAAAATTTTGGCCATATAGTGTATACACGCACAGCTAATCCAGGCACAAGGAAGACATTATTAGAGGTAAAAAGTACATTTCCTCGCTGAATTATTGTTAGATATGATGCATTAATACAGATTTGATGCTGCCGGGTTTTGATTCAAAAGCAGATCTGTAATTAAAAATTATGCTTAAGTGTTAATTAAGTGCTTGTTATGATTTCTATGGCGATAAATCCACCACACAGGAAAAATATATATATATATATTGCTTAGTTTTGCTTATTTTGGTGAAGCAAGTTGCTTATTTTGGGCTTATATTTCCAGACCAGATTGCTTTTTTCTGTTGCAAGATCTGGCAACATTACAACTGGTATTTCACCCACCCCTTACAGCGTAGAGTACTGTAATTTTTAAAAGAACATTATTAACCATTCTTTTATTTTGTTCTAATCCGTTAACTTTTGGAAAAGAGGCGGCGGAACTTCTGAACTGGAACGAAAAATGACAGTTTCAGCTCAGAATGAACCGAAACGAAAAACATTTCTTTTTTAGTCCCTGCAACATGCACACTGGTAGTTCCTGAAACTTCTGGAATCACAAAATTAATCTTGACAGTATTTTAATCTAATGGCACTCTTAGTTCTGCAATCACTCTCTACGGAATCGCATTTCTGTCTAGTAGAAACAATTGTGATTTTTGTCTCCTATAGAATATTTTGTGTTTGTGAGAGAGTCTGTCCCTGTTGATGGTCAGATGGTAATGTCCCTCTCTCCATCTGAGAATGGTTGGTGTAGTGAGTAGTTGTGTCAATATTTGATGTGTGATTTCTCCAGGTGTGTGTTTACCTTCTCTTGAGCTGAGCTCTGATCACAGGGAGAAACCAGGGGGGCAATTACAGCTATCCACTTCAAACACACACACAAACAGTAAATCAATGGCAGCTCACACTCTCTCATCAAATGCCCGGTCTGCCCGCCGCCTGTCCTGCATTCACAATGCCCGCTCGCTCTTTTTGTCTCGGTCTCAACATCGGCTCAGTCCAGTTCAGCACTATTCTTGACAAGTGTTTGTGAAGAGTCTTATCAGAGCTGTCTGCCTTTTACACAACATCTTCTGTGTGCCAGCAGAGGTTTACAGAGTGTTTCTGCAGTTTGAGTTAATTTGATTTTTTGTTTTACATTTTAAGCCAGGCTTAATGACTGCATTCAACAGTGTCTTAAACCTCAGAAAAATACTGAGTTCAATATGTCCCACACAACATATTTCACTTTGCATCTGTGCCAATGTGGACACCTGTTACCCATCTAATAAGGATAGTTTCAAAATGGTCAACATTATATAAAGGTTGCATAAATGTTAGGAACAAATGCAACATCTTAAAACAATGTTAATGGAACTTCTGTACCATATTTAATAATAGTTGACGAAAGTTCTCACAGTGTTAGATAAGTGTAGTGCAACATTGTGTCAAACATGATGTTTTAAGCTGATAGTGAAGTTCGCACAATGTACACTTAAAAAAAAAATGAGTTGAAATTCATTTTTGTAGTAGTCAACATTTTGCCACAAAAGCTGCCGATACAGCTTAACTTATACTGAACCTGGAACATTCCTTTAGACAACTGAAATTCCCCATAAATGTCATACAAAATTTAATCTAAATGTTTTTGTATATAAATTGTTAGTTGAGTGTTGAGACTTGATCAGAGATTATTTAGCAGAGACGGGCCACTTCTAATAAAATGAATGGGAGAAATTGGAACACCCAACAGATGTAGAAAGGAAGTCCCGCCTTACAGTTGAAAGAGCCAATCACCTTTTAGATACAGACATCACTTGTCAATCAACTCGCAAACATGCATGCACATTAGCTATACAAGCCAGGACAATTTCATTTTTAGCGTAATAGGAAGTAAAGAAGCATAATTTGGGATTCCAATATTGTCAGATTTTATTGCTGGTTATGAAATATGTTCTTTGATCGTAATCTTGACCAACCGTTATTGAGATTTCAGTGTTCCCCCATTCAAGTAGATAGGAGCTGCACCAGCATGACTGGAAATAGCCTCCTGAGAGGGTACCAAAGATGGCCGACAGTGGACTGACTTGCTAGAAAGACTTCAACTTGATTCAAATACACACTTCCTATAACTGTAATGACACACCAACACTGGAACTGGAGATGAACCCAGGTGTGGGAGTTTATTAAACAGTACACGGAGGAAACAGGTAAGTAGCGTGATAAGCAGCAGGTACGTATACAGTCTTATCAACACAGTCTTTCATCAAACCGGAGAACATAGGCAGAAGGCGATCAACCGATTGTCACTAGGATCCACAGGTCTGTATTTCAGGTACAATCTTTGCCAAAACAGGAAACATTAACTTCAAAACCGGGTTTCAGACTTGCAACATCCATAAACTGAGGAGCAGGTCAGTATTTAGAGATATAATGCAAACTCAGATTTCTCAAAATCACTTATATTGCACATCCAGAGCAGATCATTGATAAACAGGTAAGTTAACACACAGGTAAGTTCTTTTCCTCTGAAACAGAGCGAAAGGTGAGTCCTAGGAACCTTCATCAAGGCCAGACGCTGACTGAGTGTGAGTGTGAGGTTTAAGTGCAAGTCCAAACAGGGTGATGATGAGCTGCAGGTGTGCATGATTAAAACTCAGGTGAGTGAGAGCGTGTGACTGACGGTAAGGGAGAGGGAGCAGAGTGTGGCATGAGAGAGGGAGTCCGGTGGATCCGTGACAATAACATGTTTGATTCATACAAAAACAAAAATAAATCTATTCAAAAATCGATGTTTAAGTTGTCATGTTTTTGTGGTGAATGGTGGACAGTGACCTCTGCTCCGCTCTCTCATCGATTTCTCATGTACTGCTCGCCCCGGGCTGATTTATCAACCGCACAAATGCTACAGGCCAATGGGCCTTTGATGAAATTGTTGGAGGTATCCGGAGTGATAAATCCACATCTATACATGTAGGTCACCAACGACTTTACCATTAATTTACCACTAATAACCTCTCTGACACTCACCACTACAAAAAAAACATAACACTGAGGACACCAGGGGAAAAATTACTGCAGAGAGAGAGAGAGAGAGAGAGAGAGGCTACAAAAGAATATAATAAAGTTTGATCCTACTCAAGAAATCAATCAATTTCCACCCATACACTGTGGTGTCCATGGTAAAACTCCAGTCTGTAGTGTAATGATATATTGTCGTATATTATTGTAAGTATATTATGCCACAAATGCTGTCGATTGAGCTTAACTTTTGAGCATTTTGTGGTGCTACTATGACACTTTTGGCTCACGTGTCGACTCGCGTGCTCTTCATATCTTGCGTCCTGGTCCTTTGCATCGCAAGTGTAACGCAAGATCAGTTGATCGTTTCTGAACAATCTTGTAAATGTAGTTGGTCATGTAATGCACATGTTAAAATGTATCACATTACATGTCATGTGCTTTGGCAAGTGTTTAGAAGATAGCATTGTGTGAGGAACAGGGTTTAAGTGTTTATGAACTGATAATAAAGGGAGCTTGAGCTGCATGGCAAAATTCAATCCAAAATCTCATCTCTTTGGTCAATCTGACATTTCTCCTCTCTGAATTTCTCCTGCTTGGCTTCCTTCCTGGGAGTGAACTGTAGATTGACACACAAAGCCTGCAGGCCCCCAGAGGGGCGGTTCAGCTGTCATTAACCCCTCACAGCTGGCCTCACAGGGGGGCCGTTGTCTTAGTCTGGGTAGGGGTCAACAGCGACACAAATTTACACCATTATGGTTGAGTACTGGTGAAAGAAGAGAGGCAATGATGTGCCAAACTCCACGCTGGCATATGCATCCCTGACTAAGATGCGTGAACCATGAAGCTAATTTCTCAAGGAACCACAGTTACCACACACATCTTTTCTCTTCTGTATCTTATAAGTTATAAATGTTTTATACGTTTACACTAAAGCAATGAATAGTGTTTTCAGACTGTCTGAGATCAGATTAGGCAAAGAAAGATGAGATTTCAGGTAAATAATTTTTAGAACGAATCTTAAATACATTTCACATCCAAAAAAATCCTTACTTGGGCTTTTCACAATCTATTAACAATTAGCCAACTTTCAATTAGCATAAAATTGCTGTAGCATTTTTCTGGTCAATTTAACAAGTGTAGAGACACATCTGTTAGCTTGAATCAAATCGAAAATGGGCTAAATCGGATGAAAACCTCAAGCCTGGTTTGTAACAAGAATAAAAAATTAGCATTGTGTGGTGTATTTAAGGCAGCTTACATTTACTTTTACTTTTTTAATCTAATCTGTTTGCTCTATAGTGTTTCTAGAGGAAGAGAGAAATTAATTCCTCATAGGAAAAATTATCATGATTATTACCATCGCGGGACATGCTGTAAAGGCATGCTAAACAGTAAACTGAACACCAACGCAGGTTACTTACAATAACAAATATTAAACGACAACAAACACCATCTGCTGCTTAAATTAGTCACAATTAGCATCTAAATCTCTAGAGACAAAATACGTGTATTAACAGCTTTTCAAGACCATAAACTCTGTAACTTGAAAATCGAACTGTGCTGTAATTAATGGAAGTATTTCTATAAACAGGTATACCAGAAATATGTTCTGGTCACGTTAGTGCATATAGCACCCAAGGATATGCTTAATCCAAAATATATATTTTTT